>NC_065530.1:51100048-51414183 GCF_020184175.1 Aphis gossypii | reverse complement strand
ATCAAAAAGTTATTTCTTGATATTTAAATTAAAATGCACACTATTAAGCAAAAAATATAAACTTAAATTGTTTTGTTATTGTTAAATTAAATAAAAATGTGATAATTGAAAATGTTACTCGAAACTTCCCCAATCACGCACACAATGTAGAACTAAATATTATTTATTGATTGGAAGACATCAAGATAAAAATTCAAAAACAACCCAATCAATAATATATATATACACATATAAATGCATATATATATATATTATCTTAATGTATATATATTTATATATGTAAATATATATGTATATATATTTAACAGGATATCATAGAATATATTATTATACATTAAACTATATTATACTTATATATGGAAAAGATAATTAAACTTAAATTGTGATTGATAAGATTTTGAACTAAATATTAATTTGTATCTAAAATTTATGCTTCAAATTCAATTTAAGTCTATATGAATGTGAGAGGTAGATTCGTTTCGATAAAAAATTATTATTATTTTCATTATAATTTAATTATTGTCTAGTTAACATTATTAATGCTGCGTACTTTTTTAGCTACAGCCCTAACACGCTTAGCAGCTTTAGGAATAGCCAATTCTAATTTACGTTTTACACCAGTACTAGTGGATGGTTCCTGATCGTCAGAACTCTTTACTTCCTCAGATACTACTGGTTCACTCTGTTCCATAGAATCCTTGTTAGTGTTTTCTGGAGTTTGGTCACCTTGACTATGTAGTCTAGTTCGTACAGTATTGGTAGTAGAATTTAAAGCAGGTGGTCCCATAGCTAAAGATAGATCACTTGCAGTAGTACTACAGGATGAACAAACTGAAAGTGTAGATGATGAAGAAGCCGATTGTAAATATTGAATTTCTGTCTTGCATTTATTAAGTTCCTATAAAAATAATTATTATAAAGTATTGAATAATTATTAATTTATTTTATATTTTTGTTATAAAATAACAAAGTGTACAATTCAATTATATAAAACATATTATGAGAAATGTAACGTTATGAGGAAGAATCATGGAATGTGATAACTGATGAATGATCTTAGAGCTCTGATCAAACTAGTTAGAATATCAAAAATGTATGTTCAATAGTTTTAAACTTACAATTAAATTCAACTTGAAAATGTCAGTAAAATGTACATAGATTATAAGTTTAAGCAACAAAACAATTGTCCCCGATTCTATTTTGCTTTACATAATAATTGATAATAGTAGGACTGCAGTAAACATTAATTGTGTTCACAGCTATGATTAAAACAGTAACTTAACAGCCTTTATAACAAATTAATTTTTTTGATAATCATTGAGAGATGCAAATACAACGAAATCTAAATAGGAAAAAGAAACATAAAATTGTTGTTTTTCCATGAATATTAAATTAGTTTATGGAATAAAGTATAGTAGATTAGTAGGTATTCATATTATATTAAATCACACTTTAATATGATAAAAAAAAAAATCAACAATACCAAAGTATTGAATTTACAATTAAAGATGTATGGTTGCCAAAACTTCAGATTCTGATACACTATACAAATAAATGTTAAAAAAAATAACTTTAAAAAAGCTATTTACAACTGAAAATTTTAGAACTATTATTTGTATGTGATTGTGAATATTATACATAACTATTTTTCTCTTTTATTATGTGCTGATGTGCTGTAATAATTAATATTCATTTCCCCTGGTAAGCACTAGTTCAGAAATTCCCAACTGTTTAGAAATGTTAACGATTATAATTATGATAGCTATTCATTATAGTAGTCATTTAATTAAAATTAACTGAGTAGCTATATCTTCAATTTTTATTGAACCTTAGAGTCTTACGGCTTTAAAAGAATAAGAGAAGAAATATCTTAATAACTTAGTAGAAGCAGGATGGACTCATGTATGTTCAAAAAATAAAAATTTGATTTAATACTAACTTGTAACAATGTACTGAATTTTCGATTTGTTTCTTCATTTTTCTTATCATATTCGTCCATCCTATTCGAATATTCTACCAATGTTTTATGTTGTTCGGCCATTTGTGATTTGCATTGTTTTAACTCACGTTGCACATTGCCTACTTGAGTGGATGTTCTATAAAATATTTTAAAAGAACAATATAATATTTAGAGAAGCATTAACTTTTACAATTTTCTAATTTTTACACTACAACATGTCACCTAAATTCGGTTAATTTTATTTATTTTATTATTTATAATAATCTAAGGTCGAATAAGTACTGGCAAATAACAATTATCAACTTATTAAATTAAAATATTTATGATCTTTGTCATCCATGTATAATAAATAATATAGTCAATTTATTATAAGTCCGACAATTTCGTAAAAAATTTAAAAAAAAATTTGCTAAACAGTTATAGGATTCACATAACTGTATTTTCCAAATAATTCCATATATTGATGGTTTTGTTAACTGGCATAATGAAGTATTTTTAGATTCTGAACAGAGTAAATCTATGCTATTGATTTAAAAATATTATTTTTTTTATCACTACATTTTGGAGAAATAAAACTGAGAATGGTTTCTGGTAGCAAATCAGATGTTATCAATAAATTAAAAGATAAAAAATATAAATTTTCAATACTTCAATTAATATAAATATTAAGAGTTAACCAAAAACTGTAATACAATATTATCTCATTAAAAGCAGCAATTTAAAAACATTGAATAAATACACTATACAGTACACCCACAGAACATCAAATGTTATTATAGTATTTAAGATTTAGATAAACATACACACCATTTATTTTTAGACATTTTAAATTCAAATTTTGATGAAATTTAATATTTAAACAATTTTGATATTAATAATGATTTTAAAAGAGAAACTTAATCACATCATTGAATCATTCCAATAGAATGTTGGTACTGACTTAAATTAGTTCAATACTTAAACCTACCATATTACTATGATAGAAAAATAAATTTAAAAATAGAATAAAATAACCAAAAAAATAGGCGACTAATCATATCATAAAATTTTAAAATTAAAAATAATTAGTCAATGTATAGTTTTGTTTATTAAATTATTTTTCTTCATATTTTTGATTTTTTTAGTTGTTTATTGAAGAATTTTTTATAATAAGTTTAGATATACAAATTGGAATTTAATATGAATAATATAGTATTATTAGGAGTATAGTAGCATAGATATCCATTTATAGTTTAGTGCATTAACTTACAAATTACAATTCCTACTGATAACATATTTTGTAATTAATTAAATTTATTAGAACCATAACAAATATAATATATTATTTTAAAATTAGAACAGTATATCAACAGTAGTATAATAGTTAACAGATAAATTGTTTTGGCAATAATAATTTTACTTACTTGCGCAATTGTTTCCGTAAATCTAAGAAATCTCGTTCCAAATGACAACTTTGAGACCTAATAAAAAATAAATAGTAAAAGGATCAGCTAATGTAAGGATTTAAATATTTTAATGGTAAGGACTCTAAACTACCCATAATTTATCTATCAACATCGTTTGTATGAGACAAACTTATATAGATAGTATTTACAATAGCTTATGTTCAAATAAAGTGAAGAAATTCATCTATGTAGTGATGGTTTATTTATTTATATGATAAGTTACAGATAATTCAAACCACTGTTTGTAATGATTTATTATTTTTATTTTTCATTAATTGTCTTTTATAAATCAGTGAGTCAAATAAATAAAAACACTACAACAGATATAGTTATTTCCTTTATTGTATAAACACTTGGTAGACCTGCTGTAAATATTGCATTTGTAAATTTGTCCTGCGGAAAACCGTTGTTCTATAGAATCATTATTATTGTACAAAACCCATTGTTGTAATGACATAGGACTACTTTGAATTACAACATTTTTTTTTCTCAAAATTTAATATTTGCTATCTATTCTGTTACAATATGAACAATAAGCTTAAGTGATAATAGATAATATAGTAATAGAAGAGGTTTCCTAGTGGAGGTCTTTTATTGTGAATATAAATTTATGATAGCGATGCTAATAAATAAATAGTAATACATAGATATTAGGAAGTGGCAATTAAAAGTGACAATAATAGTCATTGATAAACATTTTTTTATTTTTTAGATAATAAGTAAGTCAAGACACCAATGTTTAATCCTTTTTTGGGGTAATTACTAAGTAATATTGAAATATAACTAAGATTTAATCTTAATTAAATATCATTTTTTTTCCTATATCTAGCTCCTTTATAGCAATTAAAGTGATTGTGAACAAAGACTATCAGCATACATTTTTAAATATATTATTAAATATTGTAACTAGGAATTGGATTTATATGCAAAAAAATTTCTCAAAATACACTTCTAAAAATGATATAATATGCTACAAAATATGCATTTAATTGCATTTACAACTAAATCGATAATATTGTATTTAAAATGACGTGAAAAATAAATATTGATTCTTTTGGTTCTAACATTTATACTGTGCTAGAAATTATTTTAAAATTTGATCTGATATAAATTAAATTAGCTTTTAAGTTAAGATCTTTTATCAAATCTTAGTATTTTTTAATTGACGAATTATTTCTTTAATAATTGTATTATATAAACTCCTATAGAGTGTATAAATATACTAACAAAAATACCTATTTTGATTTTCAAATAGTAGGTATGTTATTGGCTGTTAATGCTGACCACATTGGATTACTTCTTCCATTAATATCCAATTTTTTTTTTTTTTTTTGAAATAATTTCAAAGTCAGACACATTGTACTTTAATTCAAAAATGTTTTGTACTTATATTTCAGTCATATTAAATACCTATAATTCTTAAATATCTACAATTCATTCACAAAATGTATAAAAATTAAAAAAAATTGAAGTTCTTTTATAAAATATTTTATCAAGAAATTAACAGTTTTGTTTTGAAAAATTACTAATTTTTAATGCATATTAAAGTACTACAAATATACTTTATAGTGCTATAACTTCCAAACTCTAGTAATAACTAATAAGAAATTAAGAAATTAGTTCAACCACAACTAGTGTCTGTAAAAAATATTTGCATGTTATATTATGATAAAATAATTATCAAATATAAGAGAAGACATTTCTAATAACCTTAGATAACACAAAAAGATCCTTAACAGTTTAAAAATTACATTTAGTCTGGAAAATGTTGATATAAATATTTTGTGAAAAATCTTTTTTAAATTACAATAAAAACAATTTGTTTTTAAAACATTTATTTGTTTTCTCAATTATTTTGAAAAATTATTGGAATTATAAATCCTCAAAAGTACCAATATTCAGATCTCGGTTGCAACCAGAAACCACTCTTAATTAAATAATCAAACCATTTTTAATTCTTCAAAAAATGTTTTCACAATAAAAAAAAATATAGTAGTTGTTCCAATCTAAATTTATCATAATTTATTTTAATATAGGCCAGAGCCATTTATATGTTGGGGACTGACACAAATTTGAAATCTCAGTAGTCCTAAATCATAGACCTTATACTAATAGACGGTATGTGGTAGTAGTTCCAGCGTCCACACGTGAAAGCGCTGATCAAGGTAGTACAATGTACACCGCACATGCGCAGAAGAACTACAGGATTGTACAATCATCATAACCGTGCGCCTTATCAATACATACACCACGTACTATTACAGCTAGGAAAGACCACACCACCACATCCGCATCCAACCCGGATGTACTGTCTATTAGTATAAGGTCTATATCCTAAATTACTTAATACAATTCTGTGTGGAAGAAGTTATGAACATAAATAGATTTAAAAAGAAGGCACACTAATGAACTGCACTTTTTAATTAAAACCACTACCTAATGGTTATGATTTCAGATGCAATAATTTACTTGCATTATTTTAATACAATTTTTTATTTTAAAATTCTAGTTAAATGGTATAACTACACAAAATATTTAAACTTTCAAATTCTGATAATTTAATTTAAAACTAAAATAGCAATAAAAGCCTATATAATACCCTGAATAATGTTATTATCTTTAATTTTTAGTATTTTTATAATAGGTAAAATAACTTTAATATTAAAGCTAACAGCATATATTTATTATAGGGTAAATTAGTGAACCGGAAAAAATACATGCGGGTAGTACAAGGTCCACTTAAAAATGAAAAATATACTGAAAAAACAAAACTGTTTAGCATAAAATTAGACCAGGAGTAATGGTGAATAATATACGACATACACTAGGTCGCTATCAGTCGATTGTAAATAATAGATAACTTAAGAAATAGTAGTCAATAACGCTATCATTTATTGTTCCATAAATTTATTATTACTTTTTTAAAATATAAAACTAAATTGATTTTGTAAAGCTTGAATAAGCTAATATTGCAAAAAGATTATTTTTTTCAGCGTT
This sequence comes from Aphis gossypii, assembly GCF_020184175.1. Taxonomy (NCBI): domain Eukaryota; kingdom Metazoa; phylum Arthropoda; class Insecta; order Hemiptera; family Aphididae; genus Aphis; species Aphis gossypii. The sequence continues at coordinate 51,407,781 of NC_065530.1, read as the reverse complement.
TTGGATTAGTTAAAATGAAAAAAAAACCATAAATTGTAAAGCTAATATAATGTATTTCAGCTGAGGTTCCAATAGAAACTGTAATACTTTTAACTTTATATTTCAATACAACATTCTATAAATTTTAACTTTTAGAAACCAAACAGTTTGTTATAGATTTATAATTGTAATAATGAAGTATTTTGACTTACGTTTTTATTCCTTGTTTAATTTTACAAACACTTTTTCGTAACATGGAACCACATTGAGGACTTTCAGATGAAGATCTTTTACCTTCTAAACTGGAAACTGAACCTTCACGTATCATTAAACTACGTTTTCTCAAACACATACTAGTAATAGTTCTAGTATTAGGCGGACCTGAAATGTTTTGATTATTATTAATCAAATCAAAGATATTAACTATATAATATTTTGCTATTTTAAATAAACAGTTTTATAAATACCTAATGGTGATGGAAATTCATGATAATCATTAGCAAAAAGTCGAATTTCTGGAAGAGTTGGTTCAATTTTTTCCCTAAAATATTCCATGGCCATTGTGGACAAGTCAAATAGTTCATCTGTCACTTTATACGGCCTAGCTAACTTAGAAGTAACTTTTATATAATGTAATATTTTGTACACTTCATCTAAAATCTAAAATAAAAATACACATATTAAACAAATTAATTAAATATTATTTAGAATTATTAATTACCTCTCCAGCAAAAAAACATATATGTTTTCTTTCAATATGTTTACCAAATGCCATACGCAATAATAATAATCTCATGTGAAGTGTTTCAACAATATCAGATTCACATGCAAGTGGATGTTGTCGCCTAGCAGATTCTCGTCTAGGCATTTTTGTTTTAATAATTTGAAAACGATTTAACATTTGGTTTTGCAAACGTTGAAAAGTAGAATTTAACATAGTACTACATACAACATTAAAATGCCGAGAAACCTGCAAAAAATTAAAATTTAATAAAAATCTGAAACATTTAATAAAACAGATTTATTTCACTTACCGATCTTAATTGAGATATGTGTTTGAAATTGGTATATGATAAGATTTTCTCAAGAATTTCATATGGAAGGTCTAGCAAATTAATATGGCTGGAACTACTTTGGCCCAAATTAACTACGCTAAAATTTTTCTCAGGTTTTGTTATAACAACCACTTTGGTTGAAGAACCAGAACTACTACTACTTTGTTGTCTAGTAGATACCATTTTAGATAATGTTGATGTTTCTCCTTAGTAGAAAATATCTGATAAATTTGGTTGTAAATGAACAATCAAACCTAAAACATATAAATAAAAAAAAAATAAAGATTTGATTAATTATCAGAAAGCTGAACTTGATCAGATTATCAATTCAATGTTTTTCTAATTATTAAATACTTTTATAAAATCATTAACATAAACTATAAAAAATTTTACCAAGTTACAAGACATACTCAGACGAGTCATAATTAGAGTTAAATAGTTAAATTTTTATAGACCTGTAGAAATAATTTCAGCACTCAAAAAATATGATCAAGTTAATATGTGAAAATAATTAATTTAGACTCACATAAAAACAAAAAATTACAAATTAATATTTTTAAAATACTAATTATTTATTATAAAATGTATGCGATTGAATAGGTCCAAATTTTTTAAATAATTGTTTTCAAAGTTTTTTATCTCAGTTAAATAGCACATATTAATTGTATAACTAAAAATACAAATATAATATATTGCACTTGCAGATATAGATTTTACATTAACAGAATGAATCATACCAAAAAAAAAAAAAATACTCCATAATAATGTAATAAAGTTTTAATACTTTAGAGTTGTTTACAGAGTTAAATACATTTGTTTCTTAAACCATAAGAAATTATACTAGCTAAAAAAGCAAGCACAATTCTAAATTTTTAAATCTTTAATCTAGCAGTAATAATATAAATCCTAATTAATTAACACAATTAGTCTTATAAATTGCAAAACATTAAATATTGACTTAGGTATAAAAATTGTCAAAACTAGTTTATACAAAATTAAATGTAAAAAAAGTACACCGAAATGATAAAAAAAACTAAATGCTAAATTATTCTAAATAGGTAATAATAAAATCGTAATTGGATTTATAACAAAAATTAACAACTAGTTCACTTCAGATTAAAATTTTTGGGAATAAAATAAAAAAGTATTTTATCAAAATATAAATGAGTTGATTATTAATAAAACTTAAATAATTTTTTTTTTGGTAAATTATATATTAAAAATAACTAAAATGCTGGTTATAAGTGTTATACTAAAAAAAAAAAAAAAAAAATGAAATAATATAGATGGGTAAAACGTAACAGAAGAGATAAATCTCAATATTACATAATATTGATTTGCAATTAAGTAAGAAATGAATTATGAAGTGGGTTAAAAGTTTCACTACCAATAATATATTATTTAATAAATCAAATCATATATAATTATATTAAGCCAACACTACAAATTAATAACAAAATAAAACTTCTAATAAATCATAAAAGTTTCCTGAACAAACCCAGATTTCTGAGAGATATCTCAACAAAAGCTAATACATATAGGTATAGGCACCGATACTTGCGCGAAATGTAAAAATCGCTTCGTCATATATCTCAAGTAAAACAAAAATGTAAATAACTAGTTGACGCGACAGACCAAAAACAACAAAACAATCGAAAAAAGTTCCGTGCGACTTGACAAAGGACTAAAAAGATACACACAAAGCGCGGAAGACGATTCTGCGAGGACGAGACAATGGACCTTTAAGGACAAAGGCTCGCGTTATCAGGTTTTCGGCGGGGGAGCACAGACAGGGTGAAGTACACGACAGGGAGGGGTGGTAGCGACGCGAGGGAGGGAAAAAAGCCTATCGTCCGGTAGAGCCGGAACACTGTTTCGCCTGCGTGCGTATACGAAAATCTCGCGCCCAAAACACAACAACAGCCGGACCGCGGAGAGAACGACGAAAGCCGAGAAAAAGCTCCGGCGGTCCCGAAAGTACAGAGGCCCGTGGACCTTGTGTGCGGCGCGCATAGGCAGATACGACGGATGTCCCGTGTCGCCTATAAGTCAATAGTTTGTGCATCGCGCTTACGCGTCCCGCCGGTAACCCGCTACCGGATGAACTTCGGCGGGCCGCCTGGCCACGGAATGCGTTACGTTACCTGGGAGTCCTGCGGCGCCGCCAGAATAATAATACGATAGCGGACGGCAAATCGGAACGGTAATAGTATTCTAACAAGAACGACGGGAACACAGCAGTGGTCCGCAACGAACGTTTGAAATTCTCCCGAACGCCAAAACACAAGCCTCGGTAACGACCACCAACATAGACGGCGGGGCGGTGGAGGCGCAAGGCTGTTGATTGGCACGCAAAAGCAGTCAGTACCAGCACCGGACCGCGTTATAGTCGCTGTTCAAATGCGAAATGGAACCGAAATGCGATCGCGCCAACACTGTGTCGTGATCGGTGTCCGTACTGGATGGCCGGACGGGGAACGCGAGACGTGTCCCGCGAGCCGTTCGGTGGGCGGGCGGGCCGTTGGTGGGGTACCGACGACAAACCCCCGACAAGAGCCGCTAACCGAGCGATCGCTGCGGCCGCGCAGTGTTGCCAATTTCACGGCGGGTACGTTAATAAAAATTGAAAAGACTGCTAAAGTTGTAGTCTAGTCGTTCACTTCTTTTACATTAAAATAAATGATCGTAGTCCTTCTGCGTGCCTATAGATCTATATTAAACACGGGTTTTCTATAGCTTTGTCTTATAATGGTCTTTAATGCACCTTCTAAACACGATCGCCGACGGACCATAGACTTACAATGCGCATAGGTTTCCATGTATATTCTAGACACGACCGCCAGAGCCACAGCTACCGGCATTACACGTGCCGTGGTCATTTTAAATAATAATATCTACATATTATAAACAATAATAATAATAATAATAGTAATATGGTCTTCTACTTTTTGTGGTTCATAGCGGCACAGCAGAAAACAGCTACCACACCTACCAGTTACCACCACCACGAATATAGGTACGGTACCACGCGCGTCCCCGCCACCACCGTTACCGCTGCCAAGGGGTTATTGGCATTAGAATTTTTTTCTCTCTTCTCATTAAATTCCCTAACCGGAAGCTAAGTTACAATAATAATATAGTATAAACAATATATTGTGTGTCCCTCGACATCGGCTTCGACGGTAGCGGCAATACAGATCGAAGTAGGTAGGTACCTATTACTTTTTTTCCCGCCGTTTTTAAGCGTAGGTAACTACATCTTAAATTCTTTAATTTATCTAAATGTATATAATCACGTCATATCCACTTCATCTGTAATATTCTGAATATTCATAAGACGCATAATGATTGCATAGTAAATACGTATTTGTTATTTTGTTAATAATATTATAGTCATTATTATTAATATAGTACTTATTATTAACCTTAAGTGAACATAATATCACTGTTATATACTTAGACTTTTAATTATTTCCATATCATTATTATGTAGCTAGATACCTAGTATTGAATCTGATTGGAGGTATCTGTAATAGGTATAATAGTCATTTTATTTTATAAAACTACTCAATATATTGTGTTCAAGGTATGAGGTTGAAGTATCTCCGTAGTATGACCGTAGTGGTCATATTATGTCCATATCCATATTATAATTTACTGAACAATATCTACACGAGTCTAGGGTCTAGATGTATCGCGTATGGAATTATAATGGTATATCTATAATATTGAACATAATATTTATTATGTTTAAGTTTTAATTCCATACTTCCATAACACAATAACATATTATGTTTATGTATACGAACACTGGAACGCTTAATGTAAGCAAGTATAGGTAATATTATGCATCTAGTCTAATCGGTAGGTGCCTATAATAAATCGTTGATCACTAATGAATGTACCAAATTACTAATTACCTACCTATTATAATAATAAAGACCTATTTAGGAAATCTAAATATTATGATTAATAATATATTAGAATAACTATTATATTTCTTTTAGTTTATCTATAATATAATATGTTTATAGAGTTTTAGAATATAGATGTATTTTGTGATCATTAATTATGTATTCATATAAGCTTTTAACTGTAATAAAACCTATAATTAGTTAATCTTATCAAACAAAATTCAAAAATCTATTTTATTTTTTGGTAGATATACCATTAAAAAATATTATATGTAATGTAAAATGTTTAAACTGTTATCCATTAAAATGGTAAAATACATTTATACTTATAAAAGCATGTATACATATATGTATCTATTTTAGAATAACAGGTATAGGTCAAATTTTAGTATAATTAGTAAGGTATTAGGTAATTAACATATTGAATTTTATTTTATGTTGATAATATATTTAATGATATTTTAATTATTTATAAATAATATTTATCAAACGTAATACATCATAATTATTATTATCATAAGACATAACACTCATAAAGTCATAACAAATATTATACTTTGTACAGTATAGTGTATTTTTATTTTTTGTTTATTTTATTGAGGGATAGGGTTCTACCGTGCCCGGATACCCCCAGCCTTGAATTAATATAAATAATTCCATGTGTTAGTATTTTACTCATACCTTATGACTATCTAAATATTTATATCTAAACTGAAAAATTGAAATTAATTTTATTAAATCCGACATGTTTTAAGGTATATTTTGGACAACCCCCGAAAAATCATCCAAAATATGCCATTGTCCACTGACTATAGTTTATAGGTATACTGTTTAAAGTTTATGCAATATATTCATAATAAAAAAATTATTCTTTTAAATTAAATTATACAACTTTAAAAAAAATGATATTGATTAGGTATAGATACCTTTGAAAATAGTACCTATTTGTTATCTCAACTATCAGATAAATTCAGTCATTCGGATAATATAATTGGTAGCTATTTGCCAAAATACGATATAATATAATATAATAAAAATATATGTGAAAATGATATTAAGTTTTCTTCATTGAATATTTCATATTTTTTTATCTATAAAGAAAATGCGTTATTGTTACAACTTTACTATAAGCAGATTTATGGTTTTCTTTCACCTAATATTGTTTGAATAAAGTACACATTCATATACCTAATACCTACGTTGTACGTGCTCGCTGTATATTCTTCCTATAGGTAAAATAACAATAATACTGCCATCTATATTATAGACTATAACTCTAGTATCTAAACTATTGTCTAGTTAGTTCTTGTTATTTATCATACGTGATTAACTAACACATTATTTCACATTGTAAACTAATTAAAACGATGAAATAATAACACAATTAAGGTTAACAGAGGTTTAAATGATCTAATTTATTACCATGTTAGTGTTTTAGCCGTTTTAGATGTAAAATAAAATTTGGTAAATTTTATCCGTATTGTTATTGGTTAGAGATAAAAGAAACCAAAAATTTGTGCACCTATTTAATACTGAAATTTCAGTTTTTGGATATCACAGTAACATAATTTTGATTTGACAACAATTGCATTATCTTTTCCATGACAAACCTATTGGTAGAGAAGCTAGAAACAATGCTCAATACCGCCTAAAACATAGCATGGCCATCCCGCAAATTTGATTTTAACCCATGTGACTTTTAATTATGGGGTTTTATGAAAGAAAAAATGTATGCCAAAGAAGTGAATAATAGAGATGAACTTTTAATGCGAATCAATAATGTAGTTGATATTATTTACCAAACTTCAAATTTGTTGGAAAAGCTTGGAGTAAATTACATCGTTGCATGAAAAAGTGCATCGAAGTTAACAGGGGTCACTTTAAACAATTTTTGTAGATAACAATAATATTGTAAGTAAACAAAGTAAAAATAAAGTAATTTGAATGATTTTACAATGTAAAATAATGAGTTAATTAATCATACATGTTAAATAACAACAAATAACTATCAACACCGTTAATCTTACAGTTTTCTCATACAACTCGATGTAACACACCACTTTTTTTTAGTCGATGATTCGAGCGTCAAAAACACGCGATAAGCTCAAACGATTTGACGTCTATTCGTATAAGAATTTTGCAAAAACTACAACTAAAAATGTCTATATTCTATAATGAAGACAGAAAATTGTCATTACCTAACCGTATACTAATGACCTAATTCATTTTAGAAACACTCTGTATAGGTAAGTACTCAAAACTCATAAGCTTATTTATAGGAAGGAAAGTCAAGGAAACGCTTTAATATTAAAATTAATAATAATAATCACAACAATGGCAAAGCCAGAATTTTTTTTTTTTTTTTGAATGCGTGATAGTTCATTATAAAGTATAGCCTTAACCTGCATCCATATAAGCGTGCACATGAGATGTGCAGCTGTACAATCTGCAAACATGTGTACTTATTTTAAATTTTTGATTAAAAAATTATTTATTTAAAACTGATAATCAGTCAATAATTTTTTACCATATATTATGTATACATGTATAGTACACAGAATATACTCCGTTTGCCGAGAAAACACTTAAATACAACTCCCTTGCACACATAGGCGTAAATCGCTGCAAGGGTGCTAAGGGTGCGTAGCACCCTGAATTTTAATGCTATCACTTCGAATTCCGTAATTAGGTACCTATAACTTATAGTGGTACCTGTTATAATTAATAGAGCGCGCCAAACCAGTGCCGTAAAAACCGAATGTGCAGAGTGTGCACCGCACACGAGATACAGGCCTCATACTATATTGCAGGGCCTCAAAAAGACTATAATGAGATTATAATACGGCCACACGGCACACAGGTCCTCTAGATTTTGGTTTGCACACAGGCTTCGAGTAGTTTAGTTACGGCACTGGCGATAACGTGCGTTTTTGTCGCACTATATATTTTGGCGTGCTCTATATTATATGGAATGCTTTTTTGACGCTCGTCAAAACCGCTCTATAGTGTAGCTTGGCCCTAATATATTATAGCAATAATATCCCTTACTAAAATAATTCTACACACCTCGTGCAAAATTCTTGCTCTCGCCTTTATGCTTGCATCCTTCACAAATTTGGTACCTTATGTTTATGACTTGTAAGGTAAATACTAAATATATATTATATTACATTTTATATCATTTTAGAATTTTGCAACCTTTATAGGTACAAATTACAATACCTTAATACATGCGGTTACATCTTACATTTTATATTAATAGAACACTAAAAGCATTTTTAAATTTTCCTACAGTTTTGGGGAGGACAATCTTAGCATCCTGGACCACACATACAGGAACTCTTTAAGTAAGGAAGTATCAATAATACGTTTTAATTAATTAATGTTATCATTAAAATGTATATAGAATACATATAATACACGCAACCACGTAGACAGTTATAATTGTTGATATTATAGCTGGTAGGTATATGTATAGGTATAGGTACTTATTACTTATACTTCTATAGCTATATACATGATGCAATGATGCCTTGCGTGATTGCATCATACCTGCGAAATCGCATAAATGTTTTGCTAAAATGAAAATGAAACAGTAAACATTTTGCGGCTATATTGAGTAAAATCGTAAAGGTGATTACTGATAAATAATTTTCCATTTTTTACAAGGAGTTTTTACAGTTAATATAATATATAGGTTTTTATACAGTCTTATTTACTTAATTTAAGCATTTTATGTCATAAAAAGTTGACTTAAAATACGTAAAACATAATTTATAATTTATATAATAAAAATATATATTGCAATAATCAAAATGTACAGTTTAAAAAGTAATAAAAGTAACTCAAAATCTAAAAAGTATATATAGTTGTCTTTAACTGCAGCCTGCAGGACTGTATAATTTTTATCTTTGCAGCTCATTTAACTTGGAAGTATATATTTGAGTTACTTTAAGTTTAAGCTAAGTGAAGATGAGATTCTTTTCTCCTGAACTGTATTTTTAATTTCAATTATTGATATAAAGTGCTATTAAAATTGTTGATTGCAGTAAAGATATAGTTAAATCATAATAAATAAACATGCATGATACATTAGTATACATTACTATACAATATAATATAATACAATAATATTTTTAGTATTGCCATTTGCATCATGATTATATTGTTTAATGAAGTTGATATATGAAAATGCTACTAAATACGAGTCCAAAAATATTTTTTAAATCATAAAAAAATATTATTACCTATGTAGGTATTAATAATACTTTCTAAAATGAATTATAATTTGTTATCTAATTTTCGTGAAAACAAAAATAAATAAGTATCCGAATACTTCAATCAAATCAAATTATAGTCTATACTTCTATAGGTACCTATAATTTACTTATCTATATATGTTATTACTTATTTGTTTTATATTTGTATAACCAAATAATAAACAACATCCAAAATACATAAGTGGATAAATATTAATATTGTTAAAAAATAAATAATTTAACAAGTAAGCTAACAAGAATATGAACCAGATGAAAATGTTTTTGTTTATTAAAGAATTTTAATAATAGATACATTATATTTAGTATACAATATACACATTAACCTAGTTACTACAGATAAAGGACCAGTATTAGCAATAAAATAAAACTTTATATTTTCATTATCTATCAATTATAATTATTAGTTATATTGTGTTTTTATATTTCTATTATAGTGTGTATGTACTATATAGTATATAAAAAACTTATAACTGGATAAAAATATTTAAAAATTTAATAAAAGGTTGCTTTTAAGTTTGTCATTTATCAACTAAAAAGTATCGAAAATTTACAATTTGGTTTGTAGTTAGAAATAAAAAATAATTTTATCTAAGATTTAAAAATTAATACAATGTTCCTCTTTCTCATATGTAATTCATACTGGTACCAAAAATCTAAAATATATACATTCACAATTATTTTTTATAGGTATTCGTATTTTAAATAAATATTTTGACGAAATTATTCATATATTTTATTATTATTATTAATTATTTTGTTGTAATTCAAGAACATTATTCGCGGGGACTTAAAACTATTAGGCATATATTATGAATTCTATTAGACCTAATCAATGCTATTTTTTAAAATATGTAAATTAGATAATATTAAAATAATACCTATTTATTCAAATAAATTTATTCACACTTTTTACAATTAGGTGGTATTGATTCAAAAATTAATAGCAATTACAAAATATAATACGACTCACTCGACACCTTATGTACAGCAAAGAGACACCCACTGGCCACTTGTTCACTTAGTTTCATTTACTTATTACTTTTATTATAATATATAGGTAGCCACATGCCCACATAATCAATAAAAAACACATTAATTTTTAATTATAGGTATCTAACGTATTAAATAGATACCAATAATTTAATTTAATTTAAATCCACTTCTTGCTAGAACTATTTTTTATAAATATATGTATATAATATAGTATACAATATTACTAGGTAAAGAAGAAAGTATTTATTAAATTTACTAATACTTAAGTAGTTAAGTCGTCAAATATATATTATATGATATACCTATCTATGTTATTTAAAATATAGACTTTAACAAGTAGGTATATCATATATTATGACATGATATGGTATATATCATGTAAAAGTGTATACAGTAGGTATATCAGTGTCTGTCTATACAGTTATATTATAGGTAAATATTGATAGACACATTATAAATAAAAATATCTATGATAAAGGTATAGTTATTTAAATAAATAAAACTGAGTTATTGAAGTATAATCCTATTAAAGCAGAGTTATATTTTCAATGATTGACTTCAACTAAATTCCATGTATCAGTTATATAAACATTAAATTATTAATAATTCGACATATTATTTATTTTTATTTTTTAGATTTTTTTAGTTATGTTAAGTAAGTAATATGTACGAGATATCACGACAAACTATTAAACAATAATATTATCACATTATTAAAAAGACAAATTTGAGCTATTTTTTAATATACTTAATAGTTAATATTATATATTTATATATAAAAAGTATTTTTATTTGCGTTCTGGTAGTCGATGAATCTGTCAACTAACTTACTTAGTTCGATATATATTTAAAACAAAAATTATCATGATTAAAAAGAACAAAATGTTTAAATACCTATCAATGTCACTAATATAAATTATAATATATATGTCTACCCTCATCTTATACTCTCTCCCACTGCAATGTCTATTCTACATACCTATAGTATATTCGCAACCATATTGTAAATAGAAATATACCATAAGGCACAAGGGTTAAAAACTACTGGACGAGAAAAAAGTATCATGTATACTTGAATAAAAAGTAAATAATATATTATGTAATAATTTAATGACAAATTATTTTTTTGAGCATTGTAATTTGTAGTCAATACGATTTCTCGCAGTAAACCGTCGAATGTTGACATCACTATCATAGCGTACACAAAAGTATACTGTGTTTATGTAGTGTAAACTGTAAAGTAAACAAATACAACATCGTTCAATCACGCACATATATAATAATTATTAAAATAATAATATAGTTATTGTTGGTTCAAAGTGGATTTTTTTTCGTATTCCGAAGAGGAATGTCAAAAACTGAAATAGTGCTCGGTGTATTTTTATGTACGGCGCGTACATATAATATTTTCCTGGTGAGTGGTAACAGAAGTTGAATAGTAGTATTATATAGCAGTGCATACGTCATGGGCTGTGTATATACTTATGAAATGTTACGAGTTTGATAGACGAACGTAGAATGTACAAATATACATTCGGAGACACGGTGCACAGGTGTCTCCCATGTGGGGTAGTACCATAGATTAAACATACATAATTCAAAATGTACCTACTCCTTTAAAGCGTTGTAGTACTGTGAACTACTGCAATACTGAATTATATTGTATATATTTTATAAAATAATCGTAATAATATGCTATTAAAATAATTTTAGACATGTTTGTTTATCGGTATACGAGAAAGCAATAGCTTAAACTTTCAACAATCAAATCAAAAATGAAAAAAATTATGTGAAAAAAAAAACGGAAAAAATGCAAAAAATTAGACGAATTTGAGCGGCCGTGCTATTATTACGGCCGCCGTCAAATTTACTGGCGGATCGCCGCAGCGGGTTCAAATCTGCCTACCCTATATTGATTATCCTATAAACCTATCGACTATACAGTTTGAGTTGGACACTGATGTCGAATCTCGATCTCTTAAACCGTTTCCGAACCGCAAAGTATACGGCATTAATCGCATCGATTTGCCTGTTAAATCCTTACGATTCTCGCGTAATACAATTAATATTCTAATATTATCAAGTCTCTGTCCGTAACGATCGTTATTGTATTTATTATGACAACAAATCAATATACGCGCGTGCTATTCGAATGTATCTTTTGAGGTTCAAAAATTAAAAACAAACGCCCGTAATAATATAATAATGCTTGTATCGCGGAAACCGAAACGCGTTATAATAAATTTATAGTCGTGTACTTAAAATGTTACCGTATTCGTGTACGAACACGTACCTATTTTAAATACGGTCAATCAAAATATCGAGTCTGTTTAGCTTCGTATTGTATTGTTACATTACATATTATATACCTATAATAATATATATTTTACACGTATACCGCGTTGAGCTTTTAAAAGAGTGTTATTATAGACTAACAAACTACTACATTATATGTTATAATAGCAGCGAATACTTTATAGTAGTTTGTATAAATCATTATTATCATTATAGCCATCACTTTCTAGAACGTTTAATACACTCACTATCGAGCTAAACCGATATAATAATCATATATAATACATTGTACGCGAGACTCGTGGTCCGGAGTTTAAATATCAAGCGCTCGGCGAACGGGTACGGTCGAGAAGCGTAAAAACGTCGGGAAAACTTTAGAACAAACGTAGGTATCGAAACGACGCGGCGGCGGCGGCAGACGACACGTTTTCGAAAAGACCACTGCGGAAGGGAATTTTTTGATTGGCAGTCTCTTATAGCAGGCTATGGACACTGTGTGATATTAGCTAAATTGGGTAACTTTGGCCTTGAACACGGTCTCCAGGAAGAAGTGGCATACGTTATCACTTAAATAAATCATATCAATATTATCACAGAACAATAAATTTTTATAATTTATAATATTATTCTTTTAACAATAAATCACGGTTGTAGATAGAATGGTTACGCAACGGCCTATAGTAATCAGCCAAAAATACTGAACATAAATGTTCTTATTAAATATATAATAATAATAATATAATATATTATAATATATAACTATTCTTATGTTATAGATTGAAGAAGATAATATCGAAATCGATAATACAAAGGCAAAAAATATGTATACGAAAATAGTGAACGCCATCTTAATTTTAATAGTATTATTTTTATCGTTATCAGTATTACTGTTTATTTATTTGGATAATCGTAAATCGCAATGGATTCTGGTAAGTCACAACTTCCGTGTCAGGGGGTGTACGGACATTGTATGGCTGTGCGCATTTTTGGTTCTCTGGTGTCTGATGGTGGGTAGCTAAATATATGTTATATTTCTATATACCAAAGTTTGGAAAGTTCATGATTTTCTTAAACTGAGTTATGTTAAGTTGTTATGCATTTATAAGAAAAATTTAGAAGTTCAAAGTTGATTTCATTTTTGGTTAACTTTTTATTAAGTAATATACATTTTTTTGTTGATAAAATCACTATTTTACTTATTTTTTTACCAACTTAAAAATATTTTGTTTTTCATTATCATTTTCATGTGAAAATGGAATTGATTAAAAACAAAATAAATTAACCTAAGTGAAAATTGAATTAATTAATTTCATGTTAATTTAAAAATTGTTAACTATTTGTTTGCAACAAATAAATATCAAATTGAATTAAGATAGTTGTTAAATTAACAGAAATTAAAAATTAAATTAATTTGATCTCCTCATCTCCACCTCCAATCATCTTTTATTATAATCGATCCTATCTTGCCTAAAATACAATAGGCCTTCTAAATAAATAGTATATATTATATATAATCATACCTATACCTATATAATATAATGATATATAATGAGTTTTATAATTTAAAGTTGTGTCACTGAATATCCTCTTTTCTTAACCAAATATATATACTAATTCCTGCATAATTTGTACATTCATGTAGCAAGTGATTTACCACTATTTTTTAAGCATATGAAGTGATTTACTGAAAAGTATGATGTACGAAGACAAACTGCATAATATAGGGACTAGTGAGGCACTGAGACGTTAATCTGTGTAATATTTATTAGTATACATGCATCGTACTGTTGATTAGATATTTAGATTTATATAACATTATAAACTTAAGATTAATAATACTTTATATAGCTTATAGTTACAAGTTAACATTACCAACCACATCGCGCAGCAATGATGAATGAATACGTGGTTGCCAAATCCGCTGTATTTATACAATCCATACCTATATTCATATAGCCGTAATGCCGTATACACTATATAGATACGAGGTACCTTAAAGTTGTGTATCATATAATATTAAGTATATTTTAAAGATCATATAGATATGTATAGCTTCTGTTTTTGTCATTTTTAATTAAGCATCAGTTAAAATGACAATATAGGTACACATTAATACCTAATTGGTATGGTAGGATATTATTGATAATTTTAATTTTTAATTTGTATAACTGTATTGATAATTTACTATACATATATAAATATATTACCTATACATTTACCATATTATACACAATTCATTTTGCAACATTAGTTGAAGATTGATAATAAAAATGTTTAATTTTTTTTACTCTTGTCTTCCACCCTTTTGTATTTTTTCCTATGCCTATATGTGCTTGTGTTTATGTACCAATATTATTTATGGTTATGGACCATACATATTATTTTTTATATTATGTAGGTATTATACTTCAAAAAGCAAAAAATACTTGTTTATATAACTGTATAAGTATTACCTATATCTACCATTTTTATTTACCACTCGATATAAAAGATTCTTGAAAATTATTCTGATTTTTATGTATTATATTTCTATTAAATAAAATAATATATTCATTTTCAGAGGATTCGAGAATTTTGTATCAACAAAGAAATGCACGGTCAACGCGCTTTAACTCGCTTCGAGAGTAACAAGGTCATCGTTAAAAAAAATATATAATATAATATTTCACATCATTCAATAAATGTAGTTATATATTATACTCAGATCTAGATATTCTAAGATTATAAAATAATAATTTTATTTATAAAATATAGAATTTATGCTTCTGGAAATGTATTGATATTTGGTACCATTATAATAGGTATGGATACATGACCTATAGTTTGATTTTAACATTACTTGCTGGCTAATTCCAAAATTTTAATCAAGATATATTTTTCTTTAACTATTATTTCCATTATTTTATCGAATATAATTTAAAAAATAATATTTAATATATTATAAAAATCTATGATATTAATTTATAATCATATAATAAAATAATAACCGTACCTACATTTATAATAGGTATATAAAAAACAACAATTGTTCTTTATAAAAAGGAAATAATACATAATGTTATTCGAATTAACGTAAATACATATTATATAAGTATATATTATACACTCTGCCAATTATATTTAAAATGAAATAATTTCTTCATTTTTATATAATTACGTAAGTACCTAACTATTAAAAAAAAAAAAACCATTTTTGAAAGGTACCTTGTTTGATATTATTAATGCTAATATAATGCTAATTAATAATTTAATTATTCATTTAAATAACTACCCAGCTAGTATAAATATGTAACTAAATAATGTTTTAAAGTTTTGCCACTAGACACCTATACAGCATTTTAGCTTATCCATTAAAATTATACCTCGTCTGAAAAAACGGTACTATATTTTAAGCAACCGTGTTTCATCGAGATGTGTCGAAATCAAAATAAATATATGCACAGCACAGCACGGCGTTAAATACAGAAACCGGTACCAGTAACCAGTGTATTTAGTATTTACTACTATACCTACCTAACCGATGGTCCACAAGTATACAAATCAACAACAATCTTTTGGTGACGGAAAAAACAATTTACAGACATACAGCATCGTTTGAAATAGATATTCTGCTACGAATCGAGATGTCAATCGACAATCACATAATATTATATTATATTATGCCTCATGCATATTTATTGTATAATATGCTTACGGCTTTACGAGAATAACGGCCAACGCATAATTTTAAATTTCCAGTGCTATACATGGTACATATTAATATATATATATAATATTATATACTATGTGTACATATAGCTGGATCAGATCCAGAGGGAAGGGACAAAAGGCCAAGGCCCCCAGAGTTCACATCATACATATAATATAATCATACATTTTTTTAAAGAAATATATTTAATCTTATGATTTAATTAAATAGATTTTAGATGTATTTATAATATATTACAATTATTATTTAATTATTTAATTAAATAAATTCAAAAAATAATAAAATCTATAATAAGTTAATACAACGGAAAACAGAAGCCGAATGGACTACGATCGTAGGTATATAACCCGGACGGATTTCTAAATAGTGTGAATGCTAGCACCCGGGTTACACGGACGTGCTGAAAAATGATATAGGTAACTCGGCCCGGAGCAGTGAGAATAGACCTGCTTAAGGGGATTGGTGACGGTGATTGCCTGTCTTTGTCTAACACACGCATAATTGAAATATGAAAATTTTTTAATTACTCGTTTGTAATATAATAATTTTAAGATTTTGGCAGATAATATCAAAAATGTGGACTGACCGTTCTCAAGTAGACTTGACAACGAATTCAAATCTGTTTTCAGAATTCTTATCGCTTTACTGTATCAATCGGTACGTTGGACAAAAAAAACGTCTGAATTCTTATGTTGCACGTGTGTTAGACAAAGACAGGAAATCACCGTCACCAATCCCCTTAATCGACAGACTCAGCGCCGGATAGGTAAGGTATTGGCCCACCGAGTTTTAGGATTTTAATAACCGGTCCTAAAAATGTTAGCTACCCGTTTTTCAATAATATTAAGTCATTAATTCATATTTATATACATTTTTGTGCTGTTAAGAGTAGCAGAGTGTAGGGTAGGTATTCAAATATTTTCGACCATATATTACTAAGTCAGCCCAAATTTTAAGCGGCCCACCGACTTCAACTCGGTAACTTGCTGGGCCTATCCGCGCCTGTCGACAGTAAATAATCTAATATATTATAAGGCGTAAAATAGTAATTCATAATATAAATAGATGATATTTTAAAAGAAATCAAAAATATGATTGCGTATAGTAAAATTTAGAATAATATCGTATATGTAACATAATGTTATAACACAAATAAATGTCTTATAAAAAAAAATTATTGACTGTTTATATTTTTTAGATTTTTATGGTGTCTATATGAACTCAGAACTATACTTATAAGGAATCTTATAATACATTTTCAAAACTTAAGGTACCTATTTTTTTTTATAAATTTTTAATTACAAAACAAATTGTACCTACTTATTTTCAATATTTTTATAAAGATTTGAACTAAAACAAATTTAAATTCTTCATGCCTATAAATAATTAATATAGTTTCTTATCCAAAATCAAATAATTTTTTTGGAATAATAAGTGGATACTGCAATGGCTAATGAGTGTAATATATGAAAATAAAAATTTGGGTAAATAGTAAGTGTTTAAAAATTTAGACGAGTTGAGTGGAGTGAAGTAGTTCGGAAGTATCTTGAAATGGCTGAAACCAGAAATACCCTAATTTAAATACTCTTTCTATAAAAATAATCCAACAAATAACTGAAGCGTGAAAGTGAAACTACATGTCCTTTTTATATTTATCAGAAAAGTTTATTTTATTATAGGTTATAGGTACCTATAGATTTGCAATATATTATAATGCTCAAACAATATTAGAGCTTAAATATCGGAAATGTATAATTGGTACTATAATAGTACTTACTAATCTCGGTTTGCGACTTAGCGAAAATCGCTAGAGTTTAAATATAAAGAATTAAATTTTTTTTCAATGAGATTGAATTCTATATTTTTTTTTATGCTTGTGTATGTTATTACTTATTAGTGTCTCATTCATTTCTGATCTGTTTACACTGCTTTCGTTTATTTTACTTCTGGACAGGCCCGTAGCCAGACCAAATTTTCAAGTGGGGCAAAGTAAACTTTTTTTTGGGTGACATTCTATATAAAAACAATGTCTTTCTAATATTTTTAGGGGGCAACTACCCCCCGCCGTGGCTACGGGCCTGTTTCTGGGATTCGATCATAAGTCACAAGCCCGGATTAAGATAATTTTGGGCCCGGGGCCAAACAATTTTAGGGGCCCATAACCATAATCAAAATTTTGGCCACCCACAAATAAAAATAATACTGACAAAAAAAAATTATGTTTATAAATTTAATTTTTTTTAAATACAAAAATAAAAAGTATATATTATAAATAATTTTTCCTTGATTTTTGGGCAGCAAACTCTTTGATTATATCATCGGTATTAATTACATCTACTCTATGTAGCTTATAGGAAACGTTAATGTATTATAAAAATAATGATATAAGTTTATATTTTATCATTGCAAATCTTTGTATTTTTTCTTATATAATATAATATATTATATACCAGTGTACATGTTTCTTTTGATTTACGAAATATACTATTATTACTATATCTAAATATTTCTGATTTAATAAAAAAAAAGTACTATTCGCCAGGGGCCCACTATTGTTTAATATCTGTTGTGGGCCCGGGGCCATGGCCCCCCCTGGCCCCCCCCCCCTTAATCCGGGCTTATTAAGTCATAAAGTCACGACCGAAGACATTTGAATTTAAAGCCATAAGTACCAGGGCATAACGCATATTATTCGACTTCTCCTGTTCAGGCTCTCCATTTATTTAAAACGTTTGAAACTATTATAAGTACTTACGTGATACTTTCTTTCCCAGCTATTAATTCTCAGCACAAAAAGTTTTTTTACAGTTAATTCAAGTTCCGTCCCGACCGTAACAACAACTGACCTTCAATTAATCTGGTGTTCTAGTCTCCATGACTCCACACTTAAATTAAATCAAGTATTTTTTACTTATCCTACATGATAATATTTTATTATGTTAGTACCTAAATTTTGTTATTGTGGTTAGTATGATTTATGCTCCAGTGGCGACCACAGCATGAAAAAACAATTGAACTTGTGTAAATTCATACGCGTGAATTATTAATAAACAGAAAACTGTTTTTCAATATTTCAATTTTACATGATTTCGCGGCGATTGTAAGAAACCGTGGCTTTATGGCTGTAATATTAGGTTGGTAAAAATCTACTTAATAGATACTTTTAAAAGAATGGCCATTTAAATTTAAGTACTATTATTTATTACACTATTACCTATAAGTTATAACAAAAATAATTCATAAAAATCAATTAACTCAGTTACTAAATAGATTTTTTATATGTTACATTCGAATGAAATTATGTGTTTTATATGGATAGTTAATGAAAAGAAGTACCATTGTCCATTACACTATACAGGCATAAAGCTGTCATCGATCCATTTGAAAATTGAATTACAATTTTCTATAAACTTTATTTTTAAAAATTAATCTATCTACTGACCAATACACTTATTTTACATATTATATACTTTTTAAAGTATAGGCAACATATTGAGTACAGTTCAGTTGATAATTGATATTGATTAATCAAGATCTACGAGTACCACTTATCTTTATTTAGTAAATGTTTATTACATAATTATTGTTTTGTAAATAAAAACAATAAGTTCCATAACTATTTTTCTATTTACTATATTAGTTAATAATATAGAATATTAATATCATTGCTTGAATGAAATAATTACCTATTTAAATTGTATTTAGGTAGTATTCTATATTTATTTAATTATAGATATATATTTTGTTATTATACTAAAATAAAATAATTAATAATAATTGCAATGATTTTTCCATTTTTGATAATAGGAAAAAATAAATGTACCATTTATATCCATAATATTAAAATAAGTTGTCATGCTCTAAAATAGTTTCTACAATGATTTAGATTGAATTTGTATTATTTTTACAAGATAAGGGTCGATAATTTAAGTTTAAAATTAAAATATCAATATGTACTTTTAAACCATAATAATCATTTATAGCATATCAGTAATTTATTTAAGAATTGATAGTTAAATTTGCTACACGCTATATGAAAAAAAAATATAAACATTTATTTATTAAAAAAATTTGGAATATAAATAATGTATATTAAAACAATTACCTGGCAAAGTTGTTTTGCCATAAAAATTATTTCTAATTAATATTTTTGTAGTCAAATAAAAATTACTAAGTTATTGTAATTGTGTGGGGATGTAGTATACTGGACATGACTGAAAGAGTAATGGAGCACTGTGAACGATAACGGTCTATAAAAATAACAAAATAAAAAAATATTCATTTTTCTTTTATTATATTAATTAATAAATTTGATATCACATCACTGTTTGCGCCAAAGCCACTCTTACGGATAGTGCGGTTGGCAGCAACGACTTGCAGGATGTTGGGGACGGGAAGGTTACCCGATATATTTACATAATATATATATATATATATATATTTATAAATATAATAAAATAGATTGATTATTTTATGGATTTACCTGTTCAATTTCATTCTCATATTATTATATAATATATAGTAATACATAGAATCATGTGATGATATCATTAGTAGTTATTACATTAAAAGAATTTACAATACTAAATAAAATATGTGGTTGAACATCACTTGTTTATGAAATTGGTAATACAACTGTCAAATATTATATGATTATTTATTTAGTTATAATAACAAATCATCAGTAGATAATATTAGTATTACACACTAATATCCTCTTGGGCCAGCTGGAGGACCTAAATAAAAATTATTGTAAATTAATAAAATATTAATTAATTTTAATATATAGCACTATTTACCTCTCATCATAGGTGGAGGACCACGAATGTTGTTGGCTGGCATTGGTGGTGGTCCACCTCGACCCATACCAGGCATTGGTGGCATACCAGCTAAGACATGATTAAAATATTATTCAATACATTATAAATATAATCTGTAGTAAATAATGTATTATGTTTAAAAATAATATATACAATTAACCTAATCACTTACCCATTATGCCTGGTGGAGGAGCCATCATTGGTGGACCTCTTATTGGTGGTTGAGCTGGAGCACCTCTAGTGGGTGCCATTGCAGCTGGTGAAGGACCTCCAACACCTCTCACTGGTCCTTGTAAACCTATTGATGATAATAAAATAATTAACATTTATTTTAAAATAAAAATCATATACATATAATATATTATAACAATTGAATTTCTAAAATAGTTAAATTAATAATTGAGAAGAAGAAAAATCAAATTTAAAAAAATATTTATTTAATATATTAAATTATTAATCATCTATAACCTACCTATAAAGTGATAATAATATTATTGTACAAAATAAATTTAGTTATTACAATTAGATACTCAGGTTCTAATTAAAAATACTATTTAATGTTTATAAAAATAATTACAAGTTAATATATATATATTTTTTTAGTTAAATAAAAACCAACCTACAGCTCTTAAAAAAGTATATAAAATTCTATTTTCAATTAACTTAAAGAATAAAAAATGTATAATTCTAAAATATTACCAGGTGTAGCTGCTGATGGTATAACTGAGGGCATCCCTCGTCCAGCAGCACGGCTAGATCCTGGACCACCCCCACCTGGCAGTGGTACTCTAGGAAGACCTTCTTCAGGTGGAGGAGGTCCTTCAATAGTTATAGATACTATATTTTGTCCACGTAATAAGACAAAACCAAGAACACGCTTTTCTTCTCTTGGTTCCGCGGGTATAGTGGGTACTTTGGCTTTACTTTTCAATCTACGAAATTCTTCACAGTCAGCCAAAATCAAATTCATATGCTTATCAAAGGCTATGAAACACAAAACAGTTGATTAAAATATCAAATGTCAACATTTAAGTATATAAGTCGAATAAAATACCTTTAAATGTGCCGATAAACATTCTAGAATCTTGTAATATGACGCGCACTCTATAGTTGATGTGCTGCATCATCTTGTTATTCTTTGTAACAGGCTATAAACAATAAAAATATTATTTCATGATAAAAGACACAGTTTACCCATCAATAATACATACAATTAAAATATTATCAAATAAAACAAGTAACAATTGAATATATTTGTGAATAACTAGTTAAAAAAAAAATACATTTGTCTAATAAAATTACTAAATCGATGAACTATGTTAAGCCAATAAAGACAATAAGTTAAATATACTTGTAAGACAGACGGGTCACAATGAATTGAACATTGATATCTAAAAAACTTTCTAATAACTCGAATTTTTTTTTACTCTTAGAAGTGTTTATAAAATTGAATTTTTAAGTTAAATTTAATTTAATCCTCTTAAAATTAGAGTTATCGAGACAACAATATTCAATAAGGTTAATTGATGTGTTTTTTTTTACGGGAATTGATAAAATAAGTTGTAGTAGATACAAAATGTGAAAATATTACACTGTTATTTAAATATTTTATGAAATTCTGTAGAAGGAAAATATAACCCAACGTTTAAGATTTTTCACACACAAATCGCATTACAAAATACAAAATAAAACGTCAAAAACATTATATTATTGTAAAATAATACTCACCATTTTTGCTGCTAATGCGTAACACTACCACTGAATTAAATACTAAAATACTAAATAGTTTAAATATTAAACAGTATTTACTAAAACATATTATTTAGTTCAGTGTACAGTGTATTGTGTACACTACAAAGTACAAGATTGAAGATATAGAAAATTCAAAATTATGTGATTAGACAGCGCTGGCGCTCGCCGCTCGGCGGCCGGCGTTCACTGCTCAGTGCTCACAAATTGAAGTTACTGAACTGAGTTACGGAAACGGATCGACATTCGACAGCACTCAGTGCTGTCAAATGGTAGGTACGATCGCCCACCAAACCTAAAGATAGCATTGGAAAAGTACGATCTTTTTAAATAAATTGTAAATTCATTTTTTTTTTTTAATTTTGAATTATATATTTAATTCATATCATTACTGCTCTTTTTTCAACTATCTTACAAATATAAGTGAGGCTCTATTTACTTATAAGTTATAATATATCATTTCTTTTTTTCACGACCCACCACACGTCAAATTCGATGCCAAACACGGTTTAAGATAGTCTAATAGTCTATCTTAAACCGTGATGCCAAACAAGCTCGATACACTGACCATATTTCTTCGTCATAAATAATACTCCGATAAAAATGACTAATTTTCAAATTTATTATATAATATTTAAAAAACAAAACCTTGAACTAGTATTGAATAACTAAATGGTAAGGTGATATTTTGTTCCATGGATATTTTGTTCCGCGGGATAACTTGTTCTTTTTTGAGACATTTTGTTCCGTTTTGTGAATAATTTGATCCTTACAAAAAAATTAATAACGGAACAAAAATATGTCCTATATTACAGTGGAGGCAGGGGCGTCATTTCAACTTTTTTATTGTTGGTGCCAAAATTTTTGCAGGCCATTCAAATCATTACCAGGCTACATGGAAATTTTTTTTTTGGAGGATAAGGGGTGGGGGGGGGGTTAAGTGGGGACAAAAACTTTATGTAATACACTTAGGTATTTTGGCGCTTATATTTATTGTTGGCAGGCCAAAGAAGGCGTTTATAAAAAATGTTGGTGCAAATGTACACCCTGCACCCTTCCCCCCCAAATGACGCCCCTGAGTGGAGGTCAGATATATGCGCAGGAATGTTTAATGAGTTATACTTATATCTAAACAATAAGGAATATATTTTTAAGGCTAAATCCCCTTAGTTGCACCATTGACTAAGTACTTGGTAGTTTTACAAGATTAGGAGAGTATTATTAAAACAAATTATAAATCTTTTAAACTTTTTTTTAACCAAACATATGTTGTTTATTGGCATACAAAGTCGTTATTGTGTAATATGACAGTGAGCTATTAGTAAACAACAAAGCTACGTTTTTACTAACAATATATTTTTTTTAATTGGACCAAAGTATGGAAGCGGACGCAAAAGTTGAAAGTTTCAAAAAAACCGTAGAAATAGTGTAATACATAGTCTTAAATTTAATACATTTATTATAAAAATGTTTTTAAATAGTACGTTAAATTAATCATAAATAAATAGAACAAAAGTCAATAATATTGGAATTATAAATATCTACATTACTGGTATATGAATATATAGGTACAAACATACGCCCAACTAGAGACATTTTTCTACAAAAATTGTATCAGCAGCACAAAACCTAATAATTAATATTTTAAACTAAAATATGATTAAAAAACTGGGGGCCTAGCCCCCTCTCCAAGTCTGGAGACAATTTAATACAATTATGTTTGATTCTAAAACAACTGCCATGCTTATAATTTTCAATTCTGAAGATTTCTTAATAAAATTAAAACTGTTTAAAAAAGATAACGACTATCCATTTAAAGAATTAGCAGATTTTATTCTTACTATTTTTTCATTACCTCAATTCAATGTTTCATGTGAACAAATATTTTCCAAGGTAAACCTTATTAAAACGAAACAAAGAAATTGTTTGAGTACATCATCGTTAAATGGTCTCGTAAGTGGTAGTAGGCAAGTAGACATTTAAAATTTAAATATCCAGGTGTAAAAATACCGTTTCTTTATACTTTTATAAATTGAAAAAACGGAAATAAATTTATTTTAAATTATTCATAACTTTAATTTTAATTTTTATGAAAGTGTACTAATAACAGTTTGGAAGATTATAGAAAACAGTTAGATTTTATTTTGAGTAATTAACAAGTGAATATAAACAATGATCATAATCATGTCTATACATTTTTTTTAAATTTCTATATCGTGGAGATAAAATAAATGTATATTTATGGTTATTTTTTCCGAAAACATAGTGCTTTTTATTATTATAATATGTGAATATTTCATACATATTTTATGAAAAGGACTTGTATATTTGAATAACTTTTTTCTATTTATTTGAAATCTTTGTAAACTGAGTACTTGCCCACCATTGGGTCTGTGCTTAGAACCACGAACCTTAGAACTTTTAAAGTAGTAAAGTACTATTTATAAATTTTCTGTGTTAGTGGCAACCATAGATGTATAAATTATATATTTATATGTTTATAGTGGCAACACCGTTATTTTATTTATATTTATTGAATAATGATAGTGTTATCAACTTTTTAAATATTTGGTGATTCATCAATCTACTCAGTACTCAGCAGTCGGCGTTCAGCTGTGCTAAGCGTTTAGGTATTAGTGAATATTAGTTATTACTTATAAAGCGCTAAACTACCAGCTGGCTTTTCTATTTTCTAACTGTTTAGCAACTTTTGAAGTGTTGGAAAACAGTTCATGTTATTTCCTACCCACTCAACATTCTTATTTCTTATTCAGAGTACGTCAAATATTCAAGAGCCATCAAATTATATTTTAAGTTAACTATAAGTTAATTAATTAAAGATAAAATGGGTAAGGAAGAATCAAACACAGAAGATAAACAAATCAAGATCAATAAATGGGATTACCTCGCTTTAAAAAATACTCTCGATGATGCGGTGAAAGAAGTATTAATTACCAAGTATAATCATGTCGAGGACTTTTCTTTAATTGACTATCGTTTGTTGATATGCACATTTGCTGTACTGGTTGCTGGATTTGCACTTGGTTGGGATTTCTTCAATCCATTCCCAAAATCGCGTTTTGTTCTTACGGTATGTGTTGCTTTATATTTCATTACAATGGGTGCAATCACATTATATACAACATACATGGAAAAAGGTATATTTGCCGTGACTTTAGAACGAGATGAAAGCGGTTTTAATCCAGATGTTGTATGGGAAGCCAGCAGTTACATTAAAAAACATACTGGTATGTATTATTTGACTATGGTACGCAAAGATGCCGTTGGTTCAGATATCAGAGAACGTGAAATATCTAAATCAGTTGCAAATTATTTTGATGAAGAAGGAACACTATGTCAAGATGTGGTGGAGAATGAGGTAACCAAAATGAGAGAAGCTGTTTTGAAATTGAAGAAAATTGAATAATTTATATTATTAGAATAATGGAAGATTATTATGATTGTAAAATTCAGGAATATTATTTTAATTACCTAGTTCATTATTTATTAATTTAATTTGATTAAAACAGACTTGATGGGTTTTACATTGTATATATTCATGTATGTTAATTTATAAATTATACAAATATATAATAATAATAATTGCACTTATGATTTTTTCAATGAAATATTTATATGGATAGATTAATGATTGGATTATATGATGAATATAATTGTGAACAACTCTGTGGCGGTCAATTGATTTTGTCATGAAGAGGAATGAGGGCATGTGGTGATTTTTAATAAACACTATTTTCTTATGACAAACTGTATTTAAAAACATAATATTTACAATATTTTTATTGTATTATTAAATATATTTTTTTGTTTTTTTGCCAATTTGTCTAGTACTTTGTTTGAGGTTGTATAGATGATCTCATGATGTACAGCCATATTGGCCTAGCCATTGAGATGACTAGAATAATATAATTACACAGTTTATATAATATTTAATATGAAAACATGTAAGCATTAAATTGATCCTTCAAACATATTTGTAGTTTAAATATAACAATGAATAAAACCTAAAAGTTAGTTTCAAATATAATGTTTTATGTTTGAAGTGTTAATTTAATACTTATTCCAAACAAGCAAATATTTTTTTCCAGCTTAAAGTATGCATAAAAACTACAGCATATTTCTTAAATATTATGTTTTCAAAAGTTTTATGCATGAAAACATCCTTTCTAGTGTTTCTATTGATACCGGAAGTGTACAAAATATTTGTTATAAAGTATACACATGAAATAATTCATGATTACATAATTTTATAGCATCAAGTCCTGTTTTTGAAGATTTTCCTATGCATGCAAGTTTTGATTTCCATTAATTTAATTCGGCTTTTACAATTTAAATGTCAGTAGAAAAGTAAAAATGTTCTAGCTTATCAAAATTATCTTGATTCATAAACATTGAAAGACTTGAAAAGTTATTATAAATAAAATTAAACTAAATTTACAACAAATATTTTGGAAATAACATAAAATTAAATTATGTTTTATTTGATATGTTCTATTTTAATTAATATTATACATTGAAACGTAAAACACACCTCAAAAACCATTTCTACAAATTGATTTATAAAAAACCAATATATAGGAGACAAATAATTAATAAATACCTGTAATCTGTATTATTTTATAATTATAAATAATATTAACAGCCTGATCTTTAGATTTACGTCTAGATAATAATAAACTGAACAGTGTGTCAGTGTATAAGAATATACTGAAAATAGTCATAAGTACAAATTATTATTTAAAAATTTACCAGTTGATTATTTATGGTTTAAAAAAAAAAAAAAAATCAGTGACCACCATTAGAAGAACCTAGGTTCACAATCTATTATGCCAATATTTAAAGTCAAAGTAAATAACATAGGTAAATTGAAAATATGTCTTATTACTTATGTGAGTCTATGTTACAAAAACTGTTTTTTTCTTTCTTGAATCTATTAAATTTATAATAGAGTACATTAATTCAATAATTTATTGTTGAATTGTGTTACATAGTGCATATTTTTTCTTGCAAATTTAAGATTCAATAATCAATTGATGGCATGTTAAGGTGTTAATAATTAATATAATCAATTGTATTAACAATAAGGTCTAATTTATAGTTTATCTATTTTAACTAAATTTAGCTATCGCACTTAACAAGTCAAAATTATGTATTATTATCTTATGTTTCTAGGTATAGATAGGTAGCTCAAGCTAGGAATCTTACAGAAAAAAAATTTAAAAATTCAAGAATATCTTTTTTATATTATCCAATATTGTTTTATAATTTGAACATTAAACAAATTAATAAAAATCATTAATAGTTATTATATTTATTAAGGTACTGAATTTTTCTATAAATGTAATAATTAGAGATAGAATTATGTTGATGACCAAAAAAATGCTCTTGAAAAATTACCAAACAAATCTACTTAAATAAGTAACTTAAGTATTTAAATAAGCTCCTCAAATTGTAAAAACTACAAAAAAAAATGACCTGAAATATAAAAAAATGCAAAATAAAATTAGTATACTATGTATCGAGAAAACATGAAACAAATTTTTAACTCAGTAGCATAAGGAAAAAAATGCAAGTTATCAACATCCTAACTCTAGTAATAATTTTGTGTGATGAATACTTTTTAATCATTTATCAATTATTATCGAATCAATTTATGGTTCTGGTTATATTTTGTCCTACTGTTTTGTATTTAAAACTTCAAAGTAAATTCAATTTTCTAAGCATTACATATACAATTATTTTTGTTTATTAAAACAATTAAAATTAATTTAATATATTGTATAAATCAATATTTACTATCCCTTATTTTATATGCATAAATAAAACAAATGATTTATATTACATATACATTGATAAAAGTTAATTTCAGTGGTTAAAATGGGAGGAGATATGGGGAATGGTATCCTACCACTTATTATAATCTACATTTTTCATTCTTCTATCTGACCACTCGTAGGTATGTGTATAATATAGGCATGACATAACAATAGTATAAAAGGTTAGGCATCTCTCCACTTATTTTGATCACTTTGACTGCTGGTTAATTTAATTAATAAATGAACACAAGCTATTTTAAATAAAAAGTTTAATAAATGTTACAAAATTATTAATAACAATAAACTTCATTAAAAAAATAAAATTGTTAATTTTATTTTTTATTTAAATGTTTATTAACAGCATCTTTAAGTTGTTTAATAACTTTAGGTGGATTTTTAGCTAAAATCACTGCGGTTCCAGATACAATCATGTTTGCTCCTGCCTGTAAAAAAATAAATAATACTTCTTTATTAATTGGTATAAAATTAAATGGTATTTATATCAAAGATTTGATTAATTAATAAAATTAGGTAATGATTATTGATAATTAGTAGTATAGCTGTAAACATTTATTTTCTTAAGTATATGCTAAATTATTAACTATAAAATCAGTGGTCTTACTACAAAGCCAGTGCACTGTTTTAGGCCATAGACTTATTCATAATTTAATAATCGTTAATAACATTAATATCTTAATAAAATATTTTTAATTTCATTTTAAAACAAATATTGTATGCATAAATAAATATTTTCATTGTTTTTTTACAGACACAAAAAGAAATTTTTTTTATAAATTTATAATGCTAATTAAAAACTGTTAAACATTAATATAAATTATTTTATTATTATTCATAAGTTATAATATGTTTTAACTTATTACTGTTATTTGCAATTTTAGTTCCTATTTTCCATGTAATCTCCATATTTTGTTTTAATCCTACATTACACGCATTAAAAATATTCACGAGACTCAACACACAAAGTCTTTTTGACAGTGTATTGAAATATCTCAATTAAAAATCAATAAATTGAAATAATCATTATTTTATTGCTCTAAAATAAATAAAATTTGTCAAATGCTTTTATTGATACTTAATTTAAACAAATTAAACTTTCATATAAATGTTATTACATAGGTATAAGGTTATATCATAGTATACCATGCATGCAGCCTTTTAGATAGTTTTTCAATAGATAATAAACTTTAAACACTTCTAATTTCTATAGTATAGACATCAAATTGTATACAATTGGGAGTTATATTCAATTTTAGCTTATAACCTTATTAGAAGGTACCTAGGTTGGGTCAGATTAATATTTCATATTTTTGAAACAATGAACAAAATTATAAAAGTCTGGTCTTTTTGACCGTATAGTGTGTGTTCTAGGATTACAATTATTTTACTGCACAAATTGATGTTATGCATTAATTAATATCATTGAAGGACTGTGAAATAAAACAATTAATTGAAGTTAAAAATATTAAGGTGATATTTAAATCTAATCAATTGAGGGCTTATGATGGAAATATTTTCCACAAAATTGTACACCGTAAATTGAGAAATGAGAATTCTCTCAATATTTTAAAAATAACAAGATTAATTAAATACACCTATATCTTACTTTAATTTGTATTGGTTTTAAAGGGATCTATTATTCTATTACAGTATTACTTATATGTATATAATATAAAATAGGTAGGTATGTTATTTAAAAATAATTTGTTCCATTAACCTCAATAATTTGAAATAAAATT
Organism: Aphis gossypii; assembly: GCF_020184175.1. Classification (NCBI taxonomy): domain Eukaryota; kingdom Metazoa; phylum Arthropoda; class Insecta; order Hemiptera; family Aphididae; genus Aphis; species Aphis gossypii. The sequence goes on along the minus strand of NC_065530.1, from coordinate 51,377,393 downwards.
TTACTTGTCGTTTAATTAACATAGTAAAATCTATTAAAAAAATTTAACAGATAATACAAATACAACTTGTATTGGAATTTGAGAAATAGATATATTTTAGACAGCATATAAATGTTCTGTGACACTGTGAAGTTTGCGGGTTGTCATTAATTGATTCATTATTAATAATAGGTACTAGGTTATTAAGATTATTTTATTTAACAATATTTGTTAAAATTATTTTTAAACCAATTCAATTTTACAGAAATTTATTGTACTAAATTTTAGGATAAAATATATAAATTATAATTACTCTAAGATAAAGACAAACCTATAACATATTACCTATTCTATAAGGAATATTGATAATCAGTGTTTGGAACTTAAAGCATTTGCATATCCATCATACATGTAGTACAAAATAGCAGAGTGGTATAAAAATATGTTTTATCTCTTGAACTCAAATATAACTTTCTATTTTGCTTGTTTTTGCATATTTTTCAATATAGAAACATATTATTCAACGATTTTTAACAGTTATAGATAATGTTTAACATGTATTAATTACAATGTTGAACGACTAATTAAAAACATGTTTGAGCATAATAATACTGTTCATATAGCTGTCCATCATAAAAATGTTGCAATTAACATGATTTATAAATACATAACAAAAGCAATTTGAAACAATAAAAAACAACAAAGTTATCAGAGTTTATTGAGAGTATTAAAGTATACTTCCATAACAGCATAACATCTGTTGACATGAAACATTCATTTTCAGCATATACGTCTATTCTAGCCAACAATAGGAGTTTACCTGTTTGAAAATATCTAAAAGTTCAATGCAATCAAAAAGATAGACATTTTATTAACAACAAATTTTTAATAAATTTGATTTATAAATTATTATAATAATTTATATTAAATATTAATATTAAAACATCCAATAATAATAACAATTTTTTTCATATCTAATAAATCCTTTTTTAAATTATTTTTTATTCATTTTTAAGTTTATTGGGTCAACCTAACCTACCCTAACCTATTGGGTCTCATATAAGAACATATATTTATGTTTTTTATTGCTATAAATATTGAACCCTTTCGATAATAATACATATTTTTAATTATGATTATTTTTGTATGAAATCATAAGATTGTATAGTTATATATTATAATTTTTAAATTTACCCATCTCTTTGTGTAATATTATAAATTTGGAAATGAGAAAGTGAATATACATTGTAGTTATCATCCACTATATCACTATTAGCACTGGATATATTTACTAAATGTTTAATATAATTATAGCTTTATAATATATATTTAATTAATATAGAATAATGAGTAACAGATTTTAAGTAACAAAAGTTAAGTGTTTTTAATCAAACAATTTGTTTGAAAAATTATTTATGTATAATGGTATGTACCAATGTATTATTATTATCATACACATTATTATTTTTATATTACATAAGTATTTAATTACATATTTATTATTTTATAAAATTATTATTACATGTATTATATACTTATATTATATAAAAATATTTAAAATAGTCTGTCATTTTTATTTTAACTTGTTTACTCTGCCAATATTTTGCTAAAATCAAGAGCATATAGAACAGTATGCAATTTGTATAACTTCTGATCCCTAGTTAATACTAAAATAGGATTTAATATTTATAAAATATTTAGATAAAAATGTATTCAATTAAATAATATACTTTTTACCTTAGCACAAACATCAATGTTATTTGGACCAATTCCTCCATCAACTTCAATGTCCATTGTGGGATATTTTTCTCTTAACAGTTCTATTTTTGGCATCATGTCAGTCATAAATTTCTGACCACCAAATCCAGGTTCAACTGTCATCACCAAAATCATATCAGCCATATCTATATATTCTTCAACAGAAGTAACAGGAGTGCCAGGTTTTATTGCTAAACCTACTTTCATACCAGCTTCTTTGACTTTACGGCATACTAAAGAAACATCATCACATGGCTCAATATGAAACGTGTACTGATCTACATTAGCATCAGCCATAGCAGAAATCCACTAATATAAACATTTTAAAAAAATATGAATATTAGGCATTATGCATAAAAATTTATACATAGATTCTATATGTTATAAATTATACTTGAATTGGATTTTGAACCATCATATGTGTTTCCATCACAGTGTTAGGCAATTTATTTCTTAGACATTTAACGACTGGATGTCCAAAAGTCAAATTAGGTACAAAAGTTCCATCCATAACATCCAAGTGTAAATAATCCGCTCCACTATCTATCAACTTTTGAGATTCATTATATAACTGTGATAAATCAGCGTTCAAAATAGACGGACCTATTTTACAAGATAATGTCTTGGCCATTTTCTAAAAAAAAAAAAAAATAACAATAAATTATCTAATATTTTTATTGAAATACCCAGCAGAATCTGTGATTAATCTAGTCTAATTAAGGCTCTAGGTCAGGGATGGTAAATCCATGGCATGCGAAGATTTTTACTATAATAGATTATAAATAATAGGTAAACATATTTAAAAATATTTTTTTACAAAATTAAATATAATATTCAATATTATAACAGTATAATATTTTTCATGGCACGCTCTAAAAAGAAAAAAGGTAATTTTTGGCATGTGGTGTTCAAAAGGTTTGCCATCCCTGCTCTAGGCTGTCCGATTTAAGGAAAATAAACCTATGAAATGAGTAAGGTATGCCCTAAGATACATACTTAAACGTTGTTCAGTTAAAAAAACCTGTATTATTCATGCAGATGCTTCAAATGTTTGTAATATGTAGGAAATAAAGTACTATTGTAAATGCCACTTTTATGTTTATTAAAGTTAGTGCTTCAAACTGCATAGTTTACAAAATTTAGTTGATAAATTTTGAGGTATATTTATGATAGCATAATAAGTATTATGAAACAGTTGTGTGCATTAGTGAGATTTTACTGTAAAAAATATTTTAAGATCTAGGACAAAATTCATTTTTTCATTAGAGTACTAATGTAGTAACGTACAAAATCTCCATGATTATTCATTTTAAACTTTAAAAGTTGTAATTTCTACAACTTTAAAATATTATACATAATATTTAATATGTTATTCTATATTCCTTTTCTTGATATATACAAAAATTCTGTACTTAATTACTAATTATAAATAATACATAAAATTGTGTTTATATTTCTATACAAATTTTAATTAGCATGTGTTTCTTAATATCTAATGTCAAATCAAAGATAAAATATAATAGAATAAGACAAAGGTTTTCATACTTCTTCCGCATCTTAGGTATATGGAACTTAGTTGAAAAACTAACTATTTATGTATTAACCTGTATTTAATAGTTTATTGATTTATTAATTATAATAGAATTTATTCAGTCAAATAAAGGCTAAGAGAACATTTTAAATAAACATTAATAAGTTATATATCCAGGGTATATGATGAGTATTAAGATCTGAATATAAAAATTACATTTAGTGTGTATTTTATTGAGTGTGAATTAATTGGAAAACATTTTACCTTATTCTTTAAAAGTACAAAGAAATTTTTTCAATCAAGATATTTTTCTGGGAAGATCTTGTCTATTTCTCGCGATCTTAATGTTATTTGATATTATTTTATATGTATTTAAATCAAATGTCTAGAATAATTCAAACTAAGACTATTATAAGTTCATTAGTTTAGTAAAACCAAGGTATTGCTATTGATTTTCATAAAATCAATTGTTTGACCACCAATAAAGTTTGTTGCACAAAAAATGTATGAATAAAAAGTAGTAAAAATAATTTAAAATAGAAGGTCGATGTACCATATCTCATAATCGGCATATACACAATTTAAGACGGTTTAAAAAACCGTTAAAACAACTTACTGAGCAGAGTGTGGAAGGTTGGCCTTTTGTGGGCACTTTACAATATGATTGTAAAAAAGGATTTTGGGAAGGAATAATTCTAATAAACTCCATGTCAAAGTCAAATCTTACTGTAGTTGTAGCACAGTTCCACAGAATAAATGAACTAGTACTGTGAATGTTTGCTGCACAGAAAACAAATTACAGACTGTGTTGCGAGCACCGGGGAGAGTACGCTTTACACAGGAACGTCGTCAAGCAGGAGTCGGCGAGTTCGTTTCCAGCGATAAGCACCTTTTATAACTGGTATAGTGTCATGATCTTTGAACGTTCGTCGAACTTTGTAAATGCAAACCTAAAGGTGAAAGGAAATGAGACCCCATCGATCTCGCGTTGAACGTTGAACACGTGTAGAAACGATCGTTCGGTTGATATTGGATAAGGGGCAAAGAGTAAGAACAATATTTAAATAAATTATTATTTATGAAGCCAACAGACTATGAACGACGAACGTTATCGAACAAAACATTCGAAAGTCAAAACAGTGGCAATCGGCAATCGCGCGTCATGAGCAGCTCAGCCACGTTAATACGTTATCAGCTTATCGCGAGATAAGATGACCTTTTTGATCTTAATAACATTTTTGATGTGAACACGGTACCGTCGCCGCGAACGCCGACCCACCATATTGGTCGTCCAAGTTCGTCGTCCGTCGGCGATTGCGATTGGCCACCAGGACGTTAGGTTAAAGTGTGGTAAATGGAGACCGTCATGGAAGAAACACTAGGACCGGTGACGTGACATTATGGATGGCGGAGTAAAGACAGAACGCTGTGACGTCATGGGTAGGCGGAGCCTGACGTACCAGCCACCTCTCGCTTGTTGACCGTTTCGCAAGAACAAGAAATTGAAGAAATCCCCATCCATTGTGTTTTGGTCTCATACCGTGTATTACACTGTTCATCTATTCCATCATTGTCATCTGGGCGCACAAGAACTCTCTGGTGCTAATCACACACTCGGAAAACCGACTTACAATTTTCGACGACTATTTTGTTTGCAATTATTCGCTGTGGAGGTTTTAAAGGTGCCGCACGATCATGGAGAAGATATCAAGTAGTAAAAACGGTAGTAGTAGTAGTAGTAGTAAGAGGAACAACAGCCTGTTGTCGATAATGAGCGACTGGCAGACAGCATGCTACGGCATCGACAACTCTACGTTGGACGCTGAGCCCTCGCAATACTCCATCTCTCTTTGCCCTGGGCCTCAGTGGTGGTCCTGATGTCCCCCATGCCGCAATTGTAGCCAAACGCAACAGAGAGGGCAGCAGCGGCATGGGCAAGCTTATTCAATCGGAGCTCTCTGTACTGGAATCACAACCAGTGCATGAATTCGAACTTTTGGAGGACGTCAAGAATCATTACGCGGTACGGATTACGTTTGGGATGCAGATCACAGCTGACGTGGACATACAATGGGATACAATATTGTCCGGTCGTAAGCTCTACATTCAGGTGAGTTTTAAGTACTAACTACTCATAACACATTGTTGTCGCCCTAGATTGTTACTTGGCAGGCGACCTCAATGGTTTTGAAACCAATAACAGACATAAAGCCATGTTCCTTATGGTGATTTGATTCCCGTAAGGTACATAGGTAGTAGTTGATTACATTATGCGGATTTCATTTTATGTATTGTTAAACGTTAGATACACGTCCAAGGTCATGATAACAAATTATCTGTTCTTTTTTTTGTAAAAAATATAACAATATTTTCTGTTATTTAATAGTATTTAGGTACCTACTATATTGTAATTAACTAGCAACAATATATTTTGTACATCAAAACATTTTTTTCTTTTTAATAATGGGTGCGTACATAGTACTTCATATAACTTTCATTTCCAATATTTTCTAATTAAGATTTTCATCAGGTTATGTATAACAAAATAAAAACATAATTAATGTAACTTTATATTTTTATTTTGTTGTACCTATGGTAATTGCATAATAAATTTGCATATACAATATGAATGTTATTCACCAAAATGGGTATCTACTCGTATTACAGATATCAAGAGTTTGAAACATAGATTAAGCTTGGTTTTTGAGCTTCTATCTAGATAACAGTTATAGTTTATATTTTAATCCCATTAATTTGGTAGTATATTATTAAAACATTTTTTATCTACAGTAAAATGGTTCCAGTGATTATTAATTAAGATAATTTATAAAAATATTAAACACATATTTTTTTAACATTATAAACAAGTGATTTTGATATATATTTTTTAAATATTATAATATTATTTTAAAGCAATTTATCAACATATAATCTGTTAACAAATTCCAATTGATTAATTAAAGTATTAAACTATATAATTTATTTTACCATTGTAATATATCCGAGAATATATCTTAATATATTAAAATATATTATGAGATTAGTTGGTACATTTTATTTTTATTTTAGCTATTATTATTATTATATTTTAACTTTTGTCCTTGTTGCTGAATATATTTTATACTATCTGCCAGCATTTAATTGGACAAATATTATTATATTTATTAATTATTATTTATCTTTTAACCATAAAAGTGTATTTTTATTCGAACTGTTTAATTAACCTACTTGTTAAGTTAAAAAGTTAAGTATGCAGATAATTAAAAAGGAATGAATAATTTACAAAATCATAAAACAAATACATATTTAATCTTGAATGAAATATCAAAACTCTCAATTAACATCAAACTAAACTTATACAGAAATCTACTAAAACCAATTTGGAATGCGGTGTCCAAATCTGGATCTCTGCAAAAAAACCGAAGTATTCCTCCTAACTTTTATTTGAAAAATACTAGGTCTAATAACAAAAACCCCTTTCTACATTTCAAAGTAAACCCTACACACTAACTAACAATTTCAACAGTACTAGAAACCTTCTCTAAGGGCTCGTTTTGCAATCATAGTTTAAACCTCGGTTACACTACTTACTGATTTTACCGGCCAAATTCGTTGGTTTAACCTTAGTTTAACGATTGTAGTACGGGCACTTAGTCCTACAAACATTACCATAACTCACTGACTAAATATCCCAACATTCTAGCAAAAAATCTTAAAATTCCACTCCCAGTAAATTCACCTAAAAATAGAAAATAATAACGTGATTCCTTTGACTAATTTCAAATATAATATTTACAAATAGGAATGTCGCTAGTGGGTAACTTTTCCACCCACATATTTATAGCTTAAACCCTTAAACTCACTCGTGTTTATCATATCAATTGTATAGATTGTATGAAAACATAATAACTAAAAAAAATTATTTAATGTTGGTACCTAGGTACTTAATTCTTTATTAAGTATATTGTCCAAAACAAATTGTGGATTGACTGTAAATATAACTATTGGACTTAAGTTAAGGGCAAATGATATTAAACATAGATAAAACAATTATTAATAGTTTTAATTTTTTTATTCTTTGACCTAATAGTTATTTAGTTACTTAGTTGCACATGTTTATTTAAACTATTTATAATCATATTTTATGTTATTTCAGTCATATTCTTTTAACTAAACAGTACAATTTACTATGTATTATTTACTTATTTACGCTTATTTACAATATTAAATTCATCAAATATTTCTTCAGCAATGATTGATGTAATTTCTTGCTCAATTAAATACAGTAAAACCTCATTAGTCCAGACTTCACTTAATCCGGACAACCGTTTATAATGCATAAATTACGCTAGTGTTTGCTAGAAGGTGTGCCTTATGCCATATGATTGTCTATTTAATAATTATAATACAATTATGTACTATTTTTAGACTTAATATTATTAAATATATGAATTAGACTAAAATTTTCTTAAATTTATAATTTATGATTCTTGATTATTATGTTTAATCCAGACTTTCATTAATTCAGACAATCTAGAGCTCCAATTAATCCGGATTAATGAGGTTTTACTGTATAATATATAAGGCGTCTAATCATTTTTAATTCGCTTACCTACTGCACACCTTAATAACTAGTATTTGAAACTAATTTCAGTGTTGTATAATTATTTTTATGCATTTGAAAAATTTTAATATGCATCTTATTTCTAGAAATAAACTACCAATGCTATAAATTAAGTTGGAGGTCTGAAATGATTATTCTATCAAAAACATTCTTAATAATTTTTTTTGTTTTAGAAAGTGAGAATGATGAAAGCAGGTGAGGGCCTAAGTAATTGAGCAATTTGACCCTCTTCCCCTCCTGTATTAGGCCATGTTTATGCACAATTTTAATATTCTATAATTTTTTTATATAGTTTTAATATTATTAAAAGCTAGACATCTTTCCAGTATTAATAATCCACATAAAAACAAATTTCTCATAAATGAAATACTGATATACTATTTAACATTTAAAAATATTTGCAATCTGACCCACCTGGTGATGTTTATGCTTCAAAAAATAAAAATAAATTATTTATAAATATATGTATATAAATACATACCCACACAATAGGTAAATTAAATAGTGATCAGAAGGTGTAGGAATTACATGTTTTTTAAATACTCTCGACTAATAACAAACCAAGATAAAAACTCAAGCTATATAATTATCAGTTAAAAAATTTTAAATGTAAATTGTGCATGATGTTTCATTAATTTTAATATGCATATTAAGCATATATTTAATATTTTCAAAAATAAATTCATTTATTTTCTTAAATTATGTAGTTTGAATAATATTGAATATAAAACTCAATATTATTTTGTATAGGTATTTATTGCTATTATAACAGTTGAATAATCATTTGACTACAATGGTGCAATAATCAACCTATATTCCTCTAATATGCCTAAAATATTATCTTATTGTCAATAAATTTATCAACTTACCTTATCTTAAATTTATGTATTGCTTATTTGTTAGTAAAGTTGTTGTACGCAATTGATATTTCACAATATATTTTTCAAATTAAAAGAACTTTTTGTTTTTGAATTTTTTCGTACATATTTTACATTATTTTTTTTTGACCATATTTTACCTGTTTTAGCTCCTATAATTTTCAAGCCCTAATACATATTAAATATATGACAAAATTGCACAATATTTTCCAAGTATGTAAATTTATGAATGAGTAAAATTTCTTACTTAAAATTAACAGAGCTACTCAAATTAAGAATGGTTAGTTTCACATATATTGAATGAATTTATACATTGGTTTGATTTCCTCTCATTGGTCACATGATTAAATATTTTCTCCGGAATTTTCTCGTATCAGTTTATTGCCTTATGAATCCATGTACCTTATTAGTAATATAATATAATCCAAAAATAGTTATGTATTAACAATTATTATTTAAACTAATTATCAGCATTCATCCAATGTGATCTGTACTTAAATAATAAGAAAGATTCTATGTTCATAATAAGTAACAATATAACTTTAAAATACCTATATTAATTTAAAAATCTCATAGTAAATGTGTTTTAGTGATTTAAAACAAAAAAACAATTGAGAGAAATTTCCCCCTCACATTAAGTATAAAAAATAGATGCAACCAACAATGAATGAAGAGGATGTCAGCCCACTGTTCGTCTTCCCCTTATAGTCTGCATGCAACTTACACCTAGGGTACCTATGTCCACATTTATTGTCTATGTCTTACAAGTGTGTAATAGCAAATCTACATTCAGAATTTCATGTTTAGCTTCATTAGCTTTAATATTGAAGTGAATTGACCTATTATGAAACTTAATGATTAGAACTATCTATGTTAGCATGTAGGTTTTTTACAATAATTCAATTTTTATTGAGCGTTACATGTATAAAGTATAATATTACTCGTAACACGTTTAAAAAATATAATCATGATAAAAAAAAACCCTTCATATTAATGAAATGAATTATAAACTACTGAGCATAGAGTTGTTATGTTATACACGTGTAGACGGAAACAACAATATGCTGGTGTAACGTCCTCTTAAATAATAATATAATAGTGATACATTATCATCTTATATTTGCAATTAAATGAATAAGTGGGGATGATACTATCTAGTTAACATTAAAGCATACAATTTAAATCAAGTTTTATTGCTAGAATTACTAAATTTATTTATGTTTTAGGTGGCAGATGCACAAAGACCAGTTGGATCAAAAGAAGGTTTTTTGGCCATGCTAGAATATGCGGAAGAATATTTAAATGTATCTCATATCATTGTCTGCTTTGCTAAGAATCATCCTGAACGTAATGTACTGGTCAGAGGTTTCATGTTTTTGGGATTCTCGTTACAACCTCCAGGGCTCAACAAGATTGTACCACATGCTGCTATTGATAACTATAACCATTACATGGTGTACGATGTCGAATCATAATTTCATTAAGTTTCTATTATTCTTGAAAGTATAAAAATATAAAAACAATTTCAAAATTATAAGTATATAAACTAGGATATAGTTGAATTCGATTGTCAATGCTGCCACTAGCCCTCTTTGTTGCTCCTTAACATTATTATTATTAAATGTGTAAATTGATGCTTATTTAATCATACAATAATTAAGTAGTTTAATTACTCTATGTTTTAAAATCATATTTTGCTTTTGTTTATTACTTACATAGTTGAATAATTTTTTTTTTGTTTTAACAATCATGTAAATGAAATTACAATTTTTTTTTCTAATATGTCTCAATTTTTATTTTTAGATTAAGAATAATTTATAGTTATAAAAAAAAACATAATTATTATATATTTAAATGGGTATCAATATCTGTTTTCATTTATTTGCCTCATATGAAAATCTATTGGTAATCTTTTAATAAATTAAAAGCTCTAATGGAAATTGTATTTTTTTATAATACAGAAGAGTGAAAAAATTGTACACTTTTAAGTGTTCTACAATTGTTTAAAAGTTAACAAACTTTTGTAAAGAGCAGTTTATTCCTTAAAAAAAATCCTATAGGCTTTAGTCTCCTACAGTTTAATATTGCAACAGAAATATTGATAAACAAAGTGAATACAACTACTTACTTTGTTAATTAAACATAATTTATTATGTATATTTAATCAATACCACCAATATGTTATGCTATTAAACAATCAGTAATAACTAATAAGTATATCACTGATAAAAATAAAAGTTATGTAAGTACTGAAATAATTTTCCCATAAGATCAGGAAATTTTTTTCTATTAAATTATAATGTATCTAAAAAGATATTGATCTATAATAGAAATAATTAAAAATACAATATGTCCTATCTAAGGTTAAATTGGCTATGAAACAATTTTTGATAAGAATTAAAACTGATCATTGCTGATTCATGAAAATAAAAATGGAAGTTACAAGTTTTTATATAAATGGATAGACCAATAGTCTCAAACAAATGGCCTAAAAACCATTCTAGTTCAAAACGCAATAAATATTTCTTCAAAAATTTTGATTTAGACAAGACTACTAAAATGAATAAAAAAAAATTGTTTTGTCCGCGGACCTTTTATGTAAATAGATATAGCCTGTTGGTAATTTGAATTTGAGATCACTAGAATTCAAGAGCTTGCTCACGGGAGGGGGTATGAGGATGTCATATCCCCCCATGAACTTTTCTTTTATATATTTATACATTTTGTGTGTATGACAATGACAATTAAAACAAAATACAGTTCATCCCTCCATTGGAAAAAGCTGAGCACGCCCTGGTTGAATAGATGATAGTAAATTATAGATATATATGCATAATATGTATATTTTATGTATACAAAAGTAATAAGTACATACAATGTATATATAAATTATATAATATAATATTATGATATTAATAAATAAATCAATTTAAAATGTGAACACTTGTGATTAAAAAATTCTATCATAAATATAATATGCTCATAAGTCATAATAGCTCTTAAAGAGTTGGTAGGTAGATATTGTTTTAAAATGTGTTTTAAATTTCCAAATATATTGTGTATTATACTACTACCTTTAGATTTTAATTTTTTACTTAAAAATAATATTGAAGTGTTTTACTTAGAATTATTGATTAGCCTATAAGTTGTTACATACAATATATTAAATAATAAGAATATTTATTAATCTACACCTTAGAGTTTACTATTTGTTGACGCAGTAATCAATATTTGCATTTAGTTCAAACAGTTTTTAATAGTTTGCATAAATAAAAGTTAATAGGTAGGTATTATTATTATCGGATTACATTATAGTGATTATTCTATATCTTCGATCAGCCACTTGTTTAGAATTTTTCATTTAATATATAATTATTATTCAAAAAGAATCATTTATTATTTAAAATATTCCTAAGTAAGGTACTTATATAATTCGTTGATATTATTACTATTATAAAATAGTATAAGATTAAGAAGTAATGTTGTCGTCCAAATCGCCTTTAAAAAATAATACCTGCTCAATAATGATAATAAATTATTATTTCATTATATCGCATCATTATATTAAAAGGAAACGATGATTATATTTTTATGTTGGTCTCGATCGCTTTATCTGTATAGTAGGTAATTAACATAATGACGTGTTATTATATTATCAAAACGGTGTTTTTAATACTTAGTAACAACTAACAATTATTTAAGACCACTTGTAAAATAGATATGACTAAAATAGTGGTATACCTACGGAAAATTTGATATCTAATCCCGATAAGTTTGAAAAATATTTACTCGAGTAGTTTAATTAATATTTAATATTGCGTTAATATTATATAGTTTATATTTTAATATTAGTTTTATCTAATCAGCGATAGGTAGGTACTTAAATTTATTTTTCATTGTGGATTTTACATATTTAAATCTATTTGGCCATTATTAGTCCTTATAATATGTTTACTGAGTCTATCAAAAATTATGTCTGTAAGATAAAAATATAACTGTATAAGCGTAACTATGGATATTATTATAGTTGGTACCTACATAAATAAATAAATAATAATAACATTAACAACTAGTAACTACCTACCAAAAAATATATTTTCATTATTTTCTGTGAATACTATGAATTGTGCAACAATGTTTACCTACGTGATTTGGAATTTGGATAGGCGTTGCCGCGTTGGTTATCTTCTTTTTAGTTATTAATCATTATAATTAAAATTGAAATTTACCGATAATGTCAGTAATCTTAATAGGTAGCCGTTTAATAATTCAACTTTCGTTATTTATTAAAGACGAAATAGTATATTATTATATTATAATTTGTGCTCATAACAAAATGTTTACTCTTTTTTCATTGTTCTGTTAATAATAGTAATCCACAGATCAATACAGTGCCCCGGTAACTCACCTTGACTGAATATTTCTATATTCTATGTAGCCATGTAGGTAGGTATATAATATTATAATATATATTTTGGTATAAATTCTCAAATTAACAACAGTTAGTTCTTACTTTTATAATTAATTACATTTATTTAATTTATTTGTGTTGGTATGTAACCTATAGGTTACATTACCTGTAGATACCTTAGTGGCAGCGTGGCGCATTACGAAATAGGAAGAAATAATTGAAATTCGGAAGGCGTCAGTTTCTAAATTTTTTCATAAGGATGAATGGATGATTGTCAGAGGGAGAGGGGTAATGGCCTAGTTGGCCAACGGATAATAATAATGATATAATAACAACAATATATTGGCAATTAAAAATGAAAAAAATAGTAAATGTATTTATTAGATTAAGGGTATGTAAGGGTTCCTATTAGAGTATTAGACTATAAAGTTACTAAAAACTTTCAAGTTTACCACGTCCGTCACTGACTTTAGTATTTATTGATGAAGTTTTTAAACTCCCATTAGGCCTTAATTAATATTCTTATAAATATAAATATTTATAAATAAATATTTCGTATGATGGTACTCAATCATAGTTCATACTTATTTTAAGTAAAAATTTAGAGATTTAGTAACTACACCTTATAGCAGGAGTGCGAAAACTTTTTTTGGTTACGATCTACTAAAAATATACTTCACCTTTGAGGATCGACTTCCATAATTTTTTTTTTTTTTATTGATTAACTATAACTAATAACTATTAAGAAACATATAGAGCACGTGGCCCTTAAAATAAATTCTAATATGATCGACGTTGAAATCATCCGAGATCGACTGTTTGTCCGCCTCTGCCTTATAGGAATCTAGGACGTTCCCCTCCATGCCTTTTTACCCCCGATACAATGGAAGTTTCCCCCGAACGGGGCAATTTCCCTCGGACAAAAAATAAATAAATATTAGATAATAATAATATACAATTGCAAATAAATAAATATATAAATAATTAAATGTAATTGTATAAATGTAAAAAAATGTACTGTTTACAAAAATTAAATAATCAAAAATATCATAACACTGTTGATATTAAAATACAAAATTAAATAATGAAAATCAAAAATATCACGGAATATAATAAAACTATTGATAAAAAATAATATAATTATTGATCCATAATTTAAAATTTTTATTGAAACACTTGCATGGGTAGTTGAGTGGCTCAGGCTCATCTGTATATGAGCTTCAATAAAAAGCAAAAATAATTTGGATGATTAATTCGCACTAGTGTTGCAAATTTATTATCCCACCCTTCCAAAATATTGTTTGTTTTATTTACAAATTGTGAAAAATGCTCTAAAACTAAGAAAATACATTACCTATAATTATAAAAAAATGCAAAAAAATTCTTTAAATTATCAATATCATATATTAAAAATAAGATGATCATGTATTTTTGGTAAAACCAAAGTACCTGTTTTCAAACCTATTATTATGTAAATATATATATATATATCGATTGGGGGGGGAATGTCCAATACTGCTAAAATTCCTGGGGGAAGCACAGAGGGGAAACGTCCATATACTACCTTATAGGTATATTAAATCTCTAAATTAAATTTTAATCGCCTAATAAATATATTTTTTTCAATATTAATTAAATGCCAAGATTACAACTTAATCCCAACTCTTTTTAAGATAAGATAAAAAAAATAAAATATATTGGACATAATAATTAATCTTAATGTATAAAAGTAAATCACACGACTATGGCAGTAGGTAAGTAGGTAACAATAGTATAGTACTATAGTAGGTATTACAATACAATAAAACTTGGAAATGAGTACCTATTTTTGCTAGTAAATAATCCAAATCAAATACCTAAATTGGCTAAATTATTTATTTATTTTGTTTAGGTACCTATGGTTGGTAGACTATTATAGACTATAGTATTACTATTCATAAGAGCCATATATTAAGTTTGCAAAATGCTTAATTAAACATAGGTAACTCAATATTCTCGTGTGACCAAGACACGTGTACATAGGCTACATAACTTTGTCCAAGTTGACCAATTTCTAGGTACTGAATAGGTAGTTAACCTGACTAAATTCGAGTTCTAGGTACCAAATGAAAACTAAGGACAGTGCTAATAGTGCCATTATTGAATACAACTGACAACTACTTACAGTTTTTATTTACCTATGTAAAAATTAAAATTCGTTATGAGTTATGAGTAAAAAAAATCAACAATGAAAAATGAAAGATTATTCTTTGGTATAGGTACATATATCTGTACTTGGCATTGACATCGCTTAAGAAGCCAAACACTAAACTCCACAAGAGATCATTCAAGTAAAAATCTATGATAGTCAATACCTCCAGTGCTTAGTAGGTAATAAACAAAGCAACATCCACGATGCTAAAGCCAACAAAAAGTAAATCCCCCAAACATAATCATTTAAAATAATACCAAATTAAAGACCACTTAACAAACATAGTCAGAGTATGTAGTGATATCTACATTGTGGCTAAGTTTATTTTTGCCTTATTAAAAAAAATGCAACACTTAAAAATGAAAGATTTTACTAATGCGAAGTGGACCAGGAATTGAATAACCAAAAAAGACCAATTTAAAAACTATTCAAGTATAAAGCAATAAAAAAAAGGGGGTCAAGTAGGTAGCGCTCTGCTGTACAGTAGGTATCAAGTAGACCATGGACATACTCGTAGATTACTATAATGGGAGTGTTCAATTTGAATCCAATGATAGGTATCATTATATATGAAAAACGATTCTGAACGGAGATGATTTGTCAGCCTAGGGGCTAGGAAAAATATTTTCAATTTAGTGGTTTATGTTTTGATGACCTGAATTTTTAATTTTCTGCTTAAATTTCTAATTTTGAAATATGCTTTGTTATATTATTGTTTAGATTCATTTAGTATCAATAACATTTTTCTCATATTAGTCATTGTAGTTGTGCCAGAGTTCTGTACATTTATATTAGGTAATTTGTCCTACATTTTTATAGCCATGTCACAGTATAATACACTAAATTATAAGCCTACTAGCATCCACAACAATTATTCATCTACTAATTTAAGTCAATATCTATTTTATTCAGCTTTATATTGCCTGCTGTTTTTCATACAGAAAACCTACTTAATTATAATTATAATATTAAATATTTCTGCTACAGTCATCATTACTATCAAGTATCATTTAGAATTTGATCATATTTCTCAGTTTTTATTTATTTGTCGACCAAATTAAATCAATTATATATTATCTGCATACTATAAAATAATAACAAATAAGCACATTTCATATTACCTATACACTTATTGTTTATTAAAAAAAAAAATTAAATCTTTATATCATCTGAATTCTGAGTTAGAGATTAATAGATTATAGTCTGTTGAAAGGAAAAGGAATCGCGGAAAAAATGACCACGGAAAAAAAACCCACGGAAAAAAAACCCCCCAAAAAAAACCTACGGAAAAAAAACCCAAACTAAAAAACATACGCCGGAAAAAAAGCCCACGGAAAAAAAGCCCAAAAAAATATGTTATACATAATATATTTACAGTAGTAAAATATAATACTTTATTATATTATACATACATACATATGTACATACTTTTTAGCAATTCAATTAAATTTTATAATGTTTTAACTTAGCTTTTTATTAATTATCATTATTATACAGTTAAGTTAATTTTAATTTTTTTATGTATAGATATAGCCTACAAGTTATTATTATAATTAACCTTATAATTCAACAATTTAATATTGTATAAAAGTAGTATTAGTAGTACTAATAGTATTAACTATTGATTGTTATCGTTTTGACACTATTTTATTATTGTCTCAAATGATAAACAAATGTAATCAATGATTATTAATTAACCCTTAATCAATGTTGATTTTGCTTAAATGAGTTTAACTTTTTTTTTATAGACTACTATCGAAAATTATTTTTTTAAATTATTATATTATTTAATTATTATGACTATGCGATCTCTCGTATTATAATTATTAGTTATTATTATGTTACCACAAACGAAAATATTTTGTATTTTTAATATTTTGTTCCTATGTTCTATTAAATAATTATATGATAAAATTATTTTAAAAATATTATTATTTATTATTAAAAATATATTATATGATTGTAAATCCATTGTATAATTAACAATCAACTACAGTTTATAAAATATTTCATAATATAAGATTACAATGATAGCACTTTTTTTCCATGGGCTTTTTTTCCGGTGTGTGTTTTTTAATTTGGGTTTTTTTTCCGTGGGTTTTATTTTTTGGGCTTTTTTTCCGTGGGTTTTTTTTCCGTGGTCATTTTTTCCGCCTCCCAAGGAAAAGATAAGAAAAATAATTAAAGGTAATTCAAAGATATTTTAAAGTTAAATACTCAACAGTCATAATAATATACTATAAAAGCCAATAAAAATATTAAATCATATATAAAAATAGATTATATTAAAAACTATGTTCAATGACCAAGGGTAACATATCTAAACAGACTAAAGCTATATTATACATATAGGGGTTAATTTAACAATTATATTATTATATTATATTATCTACCTTTGAAATAAAAACTAGATCCAATTTTATATCAGAAATCTCCCTAGAAATTGATGATTAGAGTATTCATTTTAATAGTGTCTCAAACATACATTAAACAAACAACCTTTAGAATCTATATATTCATAGTTAATTATTTTATTTAGAACTTAAAATAAATATGACCATTGATATTTTTAATACCTAACTGATTATGAATATTGTCTATGAAAAAAGTATTATCCAAGTTACACATGGCTATTCAAATATATTATATAAATAATAAAATATATAGTTAAACTTATCATTGATTACATTTGTATTTAATCCGTACACATATTTAAACTTTTTTTTTCAGGACAAGGAGTAATAAACAAAATTCAATTTAAAAACTGTTTCATTATAATATTTACACAAGTAAATTATACTAATAATTATATACAGTATTACTTCACTCAAAACAAAAAAAAAAATTACTCTTCGTCATTATCAATTTGAGCATTTGCTCTGGCACCTTCGTTTACAGCTGTTGCTAAATCTATGTTTTGTTCTCCTTTTAATCGATCACGTATTAGTTCTGCAATTGCTCTTTGTGTTCGCCTTTCAAGTTTTGCCATTCTTTTTTCTATGTCTCTTTTCAAATCCCAATCTGGCTTTCTTGGTGCCAATGTGTTTAAATCCTAAAATAATATTATAATGTGTATAAAAAAAATCTAATTAAATGATAAATATGAATATACTAAAAAATGGTTATGACCAAAGGAAACTGGTAGATCAATAGCTATTCCTTAAGTTAGTTTATTTGATAAATAATTTATTATTATTCGTTTTGGTAGATTATACTAATTCTTGATAAAAATCATTACATATAATCAAAGCTGTGTAGGCAAAATAAGCAATTGCTTACAGTTCATGAACAATTTGGTTAGATATTATATACATGAAAAGTTGTTATCACATTTGAAAATAAAATGTATTCATTTTCACAGTGAGTAAAATATTATGTCCTTTAAAATGTATTGTGCCATGCTATTACTTCAATTATTAAATAATAATTATTTTATAATTTTGAACTGAACGCTTATAAAAATAAATTATAGAGTATTATATTTTATTATTGTAATAACTAATAACCATTTAAGCATATATCAAAATGATAAATAAAACACATTCAAAATGTAGTTCACACTATTTATTGATAAATTAAAATGTAATACATTTTAAACATAAGAATTAATAGAAAAATATTTAAAAAGTTTGATATATTAAGCCTTGCTTTACTAATATTTTTCAGTATTTATAATGTAATAGCAATAATATTATAAATAATTGTAAAAAAATGTTTTTTTTCTGGAAATGATAAAGTTTACAGTTTACTATTAAAGAAATATTCCTAATTAAGCCATTATGTTAAGGTAGCATATATAAATATTTTGGATAAATATGTTTATTAAAAATAATAAAATGGATATTCAATCAAGCTAAATAAAATACAAATATAAATATGAGACAATGTTAAATTTGTATCGTTTTGCCAGAAGTGAACAGAGGAATTGGAAAACAAGAGGGGCTTATTATTGCATTATGAGAGTTGTCTACTTGTTCATAATTTAGTTTTAATGTTATTTTTGGTACTTTCTGGTAATGCGAGACCATGGCTGTTATCGCAATTACCACCCGAGACTTTCTCCGTTATTACGACAAACGTGGTTGTTTTGTAAAACATCACAATTCTGTAATCTAAAATTATCAAAGTTTGTACACTTTCTTATTAATACAGATTACCTTATTTTTAATTATATAAAGAGGACATCGCACTCGGATGTATGATGTTCTCTTAAAAATGTAATCATATTTAATACTTTGATATATTTTTTTAATTTGTAGGTTTTATGGGGATGGCTGTATTCAAATTATATATATACAAAAAGAAATAAAGAAAAGATTTAAATACTCAGTAATTATTTGGAATATATTTTACACAATACACGCCAAGGTTCTACAACTACACTAGGGGTGGTCACTGTAAACAATAAAATAATAATAATAATAGGTACAAAAAATAATCGTGGTAAAAAATGGTAAACCAACAAATAAAATAATACCTAAATAATGATGGCCACACATACAAATTATATAAATAAAAAAAAAAAAGAAATAATATTAGTGTTGTTATTGCCGAACACAAACAAAAATGGTAAAATTATATAATATATAAAATGTTAAATATAAGAAAAAATTTTAATAATGGAGGAAATTGGATTTTCATTGTTTTTAAAATTTTGTAAATTTACTTTTTTTAATGTTTTGTCTCCACACGAATTCAGCTAAATATGATTTTAAATGATGACTAATTTTCATTAGTTTAAACTACTGCAAAACAGTCAACTTTCCGTCACCCGAGAAACATCAGATTACAAAAAATAATAATATAGGTAATGATAAATATATATACCTAATAATATAATAGATATAACAATTGTGAATAGTGACACTACAACGCAGAGCATTGATATTGTTTAGCTAATTGTGGTACTCACAAATATAGCCGTAGTTTCATAGAACAGGAAAGTACCATTTTCACAGTCTTAGATAACAGGATTGTGATGTCAAAAAACTAGGTAGCGTCGTCTAACAGGAAAGTACCTTATTTTTAATTATTCATTTTTGCTCAGATATTAACTAAGGATCTAGTTAGGTTTTAGGTTGCACCATCAACTGTCATAATTTGATATTATAATTTGTTTATTTCTGGTATGATATTGTCTAAATATGAGTAAAAATATTTTAAATAATTATTATAATTTATACATATATTTATATCTAATTAGATTTATTTTACGGAATATAATGGTTTAACTAAATAACATATTTAATTACATTAATTTACCAATTCCTGAACAGTAAAAACAGTTTCTCCAGCTTTTAATTGATCCTCAACTTCAGCGACAATATCACCTGGCTGAGGGGTAGGTATAAGTTCAGCTTTAAGTCCTTCATCTTCTGGAATATAACTTTTAAACCTTGGCCTAAAACAAATCTCTTCTAAATATACATATCACATTTTATTTAATTGTTATATTATATACTTTGGTAATGGTTTCTCCACATTGTTTTCATTGTTTTTAGATTCATTTTTATTTTCTAAAGATTTTTTCAAATTTGCCAATCGTTCCTTTCGTTTTCGAGCTTCCTCTTCTAATGATCCAACTTTGATAGATTGATTTTCTGAATTTTCCATAATTTATAAAAAACTTAAAGTAAAATGTTTTATTTATTAAATTGAACAATTAAGTAAATACTAAATTGTTTTAAAAAGGAATTTACAGGTACTCAGAAAATATGGATAATAGTAATAGACTTCAGTAATTTGTAAATAAACGTTATTATTAATTTGTAATTAGAATTTTACATTAATCATTTCAGTATTTCACCAATAAAAATAAGTTACTATTTAAGTAATGACTAATGAACTGTTTGTCGTTTGAAATTTTAATAATACAATGTTTGGATACTTGATAGTGTTATCATCACATTTATATAATCAGTATGGCCACTTTATACATCATGAGGCGTATAATATTATGCAGTTTAGTATCCAATATCCATAAAAATGCCACAACAAAAAGAAGAGGAAAAGAAGAGTAGAAGTGTAGCGATATAAACAACTAAAAAAATTTAACCATTAATGAATCATTAGTAATGATATATTTTTGAATTTTTCAAAAATAAAAAGGTAGACAAGTTACTCGTTTGTAGGTGTTTACCCCATCTATGATCTACTGTACATTAGCAATTTGGTGTCGAATGTTAATTAGGATTTAGAACACTATTATGGCCTATGGGCACGATTAAAGATATTAATATCTTTAATAATATCTTTAATCGTGCCTATGGGTGTGTTGAATTTGAGTACAACGATCTATCGTTGTCTACAAAAAACGATTCTGAGAGGTTATATCATAAAGTGTATTTAAGTATTTCACAATTTGTTTTTTATTAATATACCTACATAATTATTAAAGTAATTAATTTAATTTTTAATGCTACGATTGGATGATAAATTTTTTTCAGAAATTATTACATTTATCATATTATTAAATTATTATTATAAATTGGTTATATGGTATTTATATCATACTATAATATAAACTAGGTAATTTTAAATTTAAAAAAAAGTTTCTGTAAATATTGTAAAACACTAAAAATAGATTTATATTATGATAAATAGATAATATTTTAGAATATTCAATATTTATTTTGGCGTTTAACATAGGTAACCTATAAATATTATAGGTTATCTTAATTAGGTACCTAAATATTTTAAATTTAAACCTTGGTAAGTGCATTTTTTCAGAAATTATGTATAAACATTAAACACATTATATAAAGGTATTATACCAGTATACTACTATCCATATTTTATTAAATCTCTATTAGGTATATTATATCTAGTTGTTATAGTCTATTACTTACCATAACTTTCTTGTATACCTGAGTGGCTGAGTAAAAACGTATAATTATTACATTTTACAATATTAATTTGATAATCTTGTATGTTTTAATAAGTTACAAATTGCACTCTAATTACTTTTATTTATTAATTATTTTCATCATCCCATATCATGGTTTATAGCAATGTTTGTTTTTGGATTGGTCAAATACCAATTATAAGTAAGTAATTTCTATGTTATGATCACCAGCCATTGCCATAATAAATTAGATACATAGGCTTGAATGGGAAGTATCTTAGATAAATGTGTATATTGTGTTTTTTTTAATTTATTAAGAGTTTTTGATTAATATTTTTTTTTTAATTCTGGTGTAATTTTTAAACGAATTTCATTATTTGATCATAATATACACGACCATAGTCCATAGGTAATACATAATATTTGGTCCTCTTTGGCTTAATATTACGAATAAATCGATAAATTATTAATTTAAAATCATAATATTATAGTAATATAGTCCATGCGGTCATGCAATTGTAGAGTACGTATAATATGTACCTACATTGTATGTGCACTAAAAACTAGGTATTAAAATGTATAAGTGCGTTGTATACGTATAATGTATATTCACCCTTAAAATGACAAGAAATTATAAAGATATTTTAAAATAAAGGTTAGGTAGGGTTATGTAAAGCAATTTTTTTTTTATAAAATTATGAATAAAAATATATTTGTTTATTCACAATGGTATCGTATGGTTCATGTGATGATATTGATAGGTAGTGCAAATGATGCAGCAGTTGCGTTAATAGCTTTCTCTCTAGAACTAGATAATTATATGTGCTGTATTTAGTCTTTAACGTTTAATGGTTTGTAGCGGATGTCTAGATAAAATTAATCGGTGTTCCTAAGCAGTATTAATGGGTTAGCTAATATTGGCTGATAAAACAATTTATAGAACAGATGTGTATTATTTTGAATAATTTATAATAAAAAATATATATAGAAGTATTGCAAGTATACTTAATCAATTGCTGTATTATATAAAATTACAATTTTTATTTACGAAACTATTAAAGAAAATAAAATAACCTATAGGTACATGGATGAAGATAAATATTACATTTACTTATTATAAAGGTGTTATAAAGTGTCCATGAGGGATGAGGGTCCTATTTGTGAGTTTAGTAACACATCAACGTAGGTTCTCCATGCGCAGGATATATAAACATATATATATAATTTGCCTATGCAAAACGCCTAGGAAAGCTCGTTCAATCAGGTTTTATTATTAGTTATTTTTTAAATTTATACCCGTAGGTGATTAGTGGTTACAATGTATAATAATTGTATATACAGTTATTATATTTAATATTATGTATGGTAGGCCATTCGTATTCGCTAAATCTTCTGCTTACTCGTGGTCAAATATAGGCGTGCAGTGAGCACCATGAATATAAAAACTGTGTATTTCATTATTTTCATGTATTAAAAACGATATTGAATCGCGGTCATATAAAGGTATTTTGATCAATAATGAGCGACAAACGTATAAACCGTTAATAGCAACACACGAAGATATAATCATTGAACTGTGTTAAATATTATTAACTTGTTCTTGTAGATTTAACTACTTAGAGTTCATACCAAAATACTTAATGTACATATAGATGATAGATTATAGAATGTAGTACGTTTGATCAAAATCAAATGCAAAATTCAATTAAAAAACAGTAATACTGTAATATTATTTAAAATAAAAATATGCGTGTTTATTGATTTTATTATGATTATATTTAAGTTGTTCTGAAGTATAAAATTAAAAAAACTGCAGAGGTCTGTGGAAACTATGTACCGCAGATATCTATTAATTATAATTATATCCAACTTTACTCACTTCATCCCATAACAATGGAAGTGTAGATTTATATTTAAAATCGTTTTTCAAATGAATATTTGATGACCTATCTTTATTGCTTTTAAATTTATATAAATAATAAATATAATATCAATAATGCATATCACTGTTTTAAATAAGGTGCCATAGCCCATAATAGATAAAATGTTAAGACGATTGCTTTAAGGTCCCATTGAACGAGATTTTCGTATGGCCACAAAGGGCACTATTTTGATTTTTATGCGATATAAGTGATTAAATGAAACACAAAACGAAAAACGCTTTCTTTGTTACCAATGGCTATAGTTTTGATAAAAACATAAAATCACAAAACGCTATCGTAAAATGCAAAATTGCAATCTTTAGATTTTGGATCTCGTCTGACTTATAAAATTTTTGCTACCTATTTTTATTATTATGGTTTTTAGAATACAGTAAGTTAAATTTGATAACGTTGTAAGCTGTCATAAAAAGCAATATTAACATTTTTAATATCAAAACCCAGAAGTCAGGCAAAATAATTTATTAGTAATAATTAGAATTAAATATAGAATTATTTAATTAATGTCTACATACATTTATACATATAAAACTTTGTTAGTACCTATACTCTCATTAACTGTTGTAATAGCTTTTGTAGTATACCTTATACCTACCTAGCTATTTAATATTATTATTTATTACAAACACTTACATTATAATATTATAGGTATGCTATAATATCTAAATATACATGCTGGAGTTGAGCACTTGAGTATAGAATAATAGTTTTTCTTTGAGAGTATTTACTGATTTATATGAGAATTAATTAACCTTGACAATTTATATGTGATCGTGAACATTTTTTCGTAGTTTGTGGCTTATTAGAAAGTACCTAGACATTGTGGTATCGTAGGTATTTATTTTATAAACAATAACTACGTTGGCATAGAAAAAAACATAAATGTATAATAATATAATATGAAATAAAACATTATATAATTTTGCAAAATTTGTTGTCTGTAGATATACAATGCAGTTAATTTATTCCTCGTAAAAAAATATTGCTTAGTATGCTAATTTGTTATGATTGTATAATGAAGTTAAATAACCTAATATATTATGAACTTCTAAGTCGATGCATTAGCTTTAAAATTTTAAAGAATACGATTATCTTGATTTATTTTTCTCGTTGATTTAAACATGGTAAATTGAAAAATATTATTATTATCTATTATGTGCTACATTTTCAAATGGCTCTATTATACATGTATAAAAAGAAAATAGTTAATGTTTTATGATATACTTGGTTAATATATTATTGGTTGTTTATTAAGTTTCATTATTTAAAGTATATTTTACTATATTTTTGTGTAGGTACCCACAGTAATTTCAAAAATATTATCTTAAAAATATAGTTATATATTTCTTTTGACGTACAGCCAAATCATACAATAATATTATTCAATATACGATAAAGTTATAATACTCATAATTTAACCTTTCCAATGAAAGTCAAGTCAATATATATATATATATATTTTGTTAAAACGTTATTTTTAATTGTATATTTATAAAACTTTTCTTGCTACTTAATATTTATAAACATTATACATTTTACGGAATAGAAAAAACAATTTGCACAAAATAATATTTGGTTTAATAAATGAAAACTAAAAATGCTGAAGATGAAAATCTAAAGTATTTGTATGTTTGCGTCATACCCGAAAATACACCAACAACGTTACTCAATACGTATATTTTATTATTAAATTTCATTAATAAATTGAATATTAGGTAATTTATTAGGCTAAAAATTAAACTAAGGAAATCAATTTTTAATCTTTTAATTGTATTATAATTTAATGCAAATTAATATTGATATAACTAACGCTTAATTTTTAGAAAAAATTTTTTTTTTTTTTTTTTATATATTTTGTGTTTATAACATATTTTTAGTTTGAAAATTAGTTTTAGCAATTTAAATATTGAGTTAAAAGAAATAATTTTTCAAATACTAATTACATGCAAAACATATACATTACCAGTATGTTTAAAGAAAGATAAGTGGGGAATATAGTATTTTTTGATTGAAATAAGGATTAATGATAGAATTTTAAAGGCAATTTTTGTGGATTTAAAACCGGACAATAACTGAGCGCCATTGTAATGATTATTTAGAACAGTTAAAGATAACAAGATAGATGCAATAATAGTATTGTCTAATGCTTTTTCTAACAAAAATAATGTGTTAAAAATTGATTTTTTTTTTTTTAATTGGTTTATTTTTAGTAAATCATAATTGATATTAGATTATTTTATTTTAATCTTATTTATTTAAATTCCTTGTAATGATTTTTTCACTTCTTAGTATAATTGTTCTAAACAATTCATGAGAGTTAAAATTTATAAATTATAATGAAATGGAAGCTATTATATTCATGTCACTTTTAGTGACTAAATTAAGTTATTTAATTGCTATAGGTTATATCTCCGACCTAGCCACACTGGACTTAACGGAGCCCTATCATATAAAAACTGGAGGGGAGAGTAGCTTGATGTTCATCGGATGAAATAAGTACACGCAGAAGCAGAAGACGTTTAGCGAAGACGCTTGAATGGACACATTGCTATATTTTCAGTTACATAGGTACCCTTAAAAAATCACATTCGGAGCTTATTGTACAGGTAAGTAATTTATTTATTGTATTCTAATCCTTATTTTATTATTATTTTTCACTATAGTGAATTTGAGTAAATTATAATTATTTTAGTAGGTATTTACAATATATTAGTACATACCTATATTAGGTATTATACTTACTATATAATATATAGGTATATATATATATTTATTTAATTTTAAATTAAATTTTATATTACTAAGTATTAATTCTTAATAATTATTGGCTATTAATTATTATATATAATTTTAAAAAGTATTTATGAATGACGGATGTCCTTATTATTGGATGATCTCCCGGTAAAAATAAAGTATACCTATATAATTGTATTGCCGTACCTGTACGACAAAGCACATTGTATGACTTTTAAGTAAAACAATTGATATTTTATAAAACTATAATATTAATTTATTACATTAATATTATGTTATAATAAATAAATAATTATTTATATATAAATAAATAATATGTATTATAATTTAATTTATAAACACAGTATGTTAAAATTGTTTATAGTTGTGTCGTTTAGAAAATGCCTTAATGTGTTTTATCTTTTAATTAATTTAAGTACAGTTTAAAAAACATAATTTGTTTTACTAGAAAACAAAATTATAAATGAACATAATATTACATAATATACTCGTATGTTTATCGAAGTTTTTTATTGCTATCAACTCTGAGAAGAAATTAAATACTCTGCAGATAAAATAATTTAAACAAGTTTAATTTTTACAAGTTCACATATATTTTGATATTTCGTGGGACTGCTAGAAGTCTATAAATATTAAATATGTTAATAAGTTGATTCTGATAAATTATAATTTATTATACATGCAAGTATATATAAGAATAAGAATAATGATTCTAAATTTAAAACATAATATCAGTCTAGTTTTTATTACCTTTTAAAATAAAAAGTAATATACTTTTATTTAATTATTTTATTTAGTTAACTTGGTCCTATTTAGGTAGTTTGTAAATTTTAAATAATATATGTATTGTTATTGCTATTATTATTATTATTGGACTTGTAGTATTGCCTATAGATATGTAGGTATTAATATTTTATCTAGTATGTATAGTTTTTTAAATAATTTTTCTTTGAAACAGTAAAATACAAAATATATTTAACTTTAGGTACGTAGTAAATAATAATGAACATTTTGGTATTTTATTTAACATTATTATATGCTGTTATTGTGTTAACAATATTTGTCACAAATGTGCAAACAATATTTGAATATAAGTATTTATATTTTCATTTTTTATTTAACGAGAGTTAATGTATACATGTTTATTAGAGCACTGGTAAATTTTAATTATTTTTGTCTGTATGTCTAGGTATGGTAAGTAGTACCTAAATAAGAACTATCTTTAAGTTTTAGGATAAAAAAATTGTTTTTACTTTTGACTCTTATATATTCATTTAAATATTTATGAATATTATAATTTTAAATACTTGTTTTATAATAAACAAAATTTATTGAGACTCTTTAGGCTTTATAGCTATCGCCTATATGGCTATTGGCTATATATATAACTTTATTAAAAATACACTATACACGTGAGACTAAAATATAAAAGGTACAAAATAACATATTATAAGCTATTAAGAATTGTTTTTGGATTCATACACAATATTTTATGCAGTACCTGAGCAGTGAGCTTTTCATTAAATGTAGATTCGTATCGAGAAAGTAAATCATTACATAGTTATAGAATTTCTAACTTAGAAAGTAATAATTGTCACCTGTTGGTAAATATATATAAGTATGCGTCTGTAGGTACTTATTATGTGTATATTTCATAAATGGGACAAGTAAATTATAATTATCTAGGTACACTTAGTATAATAAACAATATAAAAATATTACTGTTACAAATAAGTAACATTTTTATTTTAATTGGTTTCAGTTACAAGTTACTTAAAAAAAAATTAACTTTGCTTCTTATAACAGTGGTAACTTGAATGTTTTAAGTCTATAATTTTACAATAATATGTTTTTTTGTGTCTGTAGACACTTTTTTATGGTAGAAAAAATACTTTTACCAACAATTTTAAGGTAGATTTTTTGGTATCGAATTCGATATTATATCTGGTTATACTTTGTTAAAAGTAAAGCCTACAGTACCTATTTGTCAAAATAATAAATAATTAATAAACCCAAAAAAATTGTTCATTCATTTATTAATATTATTATTTTGCAATATATTTGACAAAATAAATTTTGTTTTTTACGTAATTAAAAACAAATAACCATAGAGATTTGAAATTTTCAACAAATATTTATGTTTGCATTTTCAATGATAACATTTCTTTTAAATATCTTGGCCCTATTTATTCTATTCAAAGACATTTAATTTTTTTTTTTTTTTACTTATATAGTATGATAACAATTGTTTATGAGAAAAAAATTATTATAACTATTTTTAAATGAAACTTAAATAGATATTAGATTTATTTTATGTTTTTTATTAAATTAAATTAGCAGTACTGAAGACCCCAGAGAGTTTACATGTTTCCGTCAGGTCAGTGGAGTAGCCAGGATTTTTTTTGGGGGGGGGGGCTGATCAATTTTTTACACAGCGGTGGTTTAGTAATATACAATAAATTATTTATTTAAAAAAAAACAATAAAAATAGTAATCAATTTTCTTAACTTTTCGGGGGGGGCTGCAGCCCCCTCAGCCCCCCCCTGGCTACGCCACTGCGTCAGGTTATGCTGGAATAGACCCGGGAGAATTTCCCATCGGGAGAATTTACAATCGCCCTAAACTTTAATACAATGTTCTTTTTAATACCAAGCGCGAAACTATTTTAAGCATCTCAGTTTTTATATAGTTATTCTGTATTTAAGTTATACTTAAACGAAAAACTAAGAATTTAAATATTAGTTGTAAATCAAAATTCGAGACTTGAAACTTTTTGCTATTACGTAAATATATTCACAATACATAATAATTTTGATTGATTTTAAATTATCTTTACCATACTATAATTATTAGTTGATCCCGCACGTCCGTTAGGTATCCGTGAAAAATTTAATAATACTAATAGATTTACTTTGTCTTAAAATGATATAAAATTAAAACTACTTTTTCACAGTAATAGAATATAATATATGCTTTAAATAGTTACAAATAACTTAAAAGGAGCCAAATTCATTGAAAATTAAACCATGTATAGAACACTATAAGTATAAATTATAAAATGTATTATAACATAAATTACCGATACTTAAACATAGATCATAAGTAGATACTTATAGTTTTTACACCAGTCTCTTAAAGTTATTAACAAAAATTTTTTACTGTGTTAATAATACAATATATGATCTATAAAGTATTGTTTGATATTGAATTACAAATATTTCTTATAGAAGTTTCTTTTTATTTTGGAAGACAAAAGTAATAGGTATCTATATTATTCTGAAATAATCAATATTTATTTGAGTTAAATTTTTTAGTATTTACGATTTACTTATTCGAAAACTATAAATCCTTTTAACTTAAAAGATATTTAAAAATGAAAAAGCTTTGTTCTAAATGAAATTTTATATTTCCATTTTCCACCTCTATCCATACAGTTAGGTTAGAATATTATGGCAGTGGCACCGAATCTATAATTCAAGAGCAGCAACCACTCCTTTTTTTCAGTGGGCGGGGTCTGCGTGTACCCAAAAAGCTATGTATGTAAGTTATAAATGTATAGGTAATTATGTTTACCAAGCCTTAAAGAATATAGGGATAAACAACTAGCCGATAAATAACATACGTAGCATAATATTTGTTTTGGTAAGTTATGTAGCCATGTATGATGCAAATGGTGGTGGGTAACAAGAAATAAAGTTTACCCTCCCTTCAATTCAGTTTTAATAAAATTCGGTTCCACTATATTATGGCTTTATGAATCAAAGGTTTAAAATCAACGAACAAGGTATCAACTAGGTATCCGGAAATTTTTTTCCATTTTATATGTTGTTGAAACACCACTTTAGGAATATGGTTTACGTACTTTATAATTTTTTAAAAAAAGCAACTAATTAAAAATACCTTAATCATATTATAGACCTCCTTTATCGTATGTCAGACGTCTATAAAATCAGATAAAATAAGGTGGGATAAGAAGGTATTACAGTATTAGTTTTTCAAAACAGTTAGTGTTAGTGTGTTAGGTACATTCATAATAATATAGTTATTATTATAAAATTCTTATTTTAATTTAATAAATTAATATAAATACAATTTAGTATATTATTTTAATAAGATAAAAACTTAATATTTTCTAATTACTGTATCCAAAGTAGTTAATCATAATATAATATATCCATAACCTAATAATCATAGTTTGCAAATATAAATATAACATTCTACATACAACATATACATCATACACCTATACCGGTGACATAGGATCTATATATCTACCTGTTTTTAATTATTGCTGAATGATGAATATATTGACAAATTGTAATAGTGATGATGTGTAGGTACTCAATGTACCAAACATGTCATGTCTGTCATTGTTCTCATTGTATTCAAACTAATAGGTAGATATTATATGTATAATGTATATTAATATTTAATAGTTTTATTTTTTGTTAATCCTTTTGTTCTTTACTATTGTTTCATACGCATGCAATTGTTATCTATGTATAGACTTAAAATCTTTGTGATCGTTTAATTGTTTGTTAGTGTGAAGATGTTGCACACTAATATCAGTTGTAACATAACAATATGAGAAAATATATTATACCTGATAGAAAGTCCTAGTGGGCTTTTAATTTCGGAAATTTTGATATGATTTAGGTATAACTAAAAATGTATTGAGTATAGGCAATTTGGATAAAAATAAATGACAGTAGATAGGTACAACATACATTTTTCAAAACGTACAAGTTTATATTAAACACGAAATTTGAAATTACTCGTTTCGTAGATCATTAAATAATTAAGAGAACGTCACATTCAAGTGTTAATCTTTGTCTTATAAACGTGCGATATAGCAAATTCATGTTCAGCAATTTAAATTTTGTGTAGTAGGTATCCTTTAATAATAGAGTGAATTGACCCATTATCAAATTTAAAGGTAGGTAGCTAAGAATAATACAAGAACATTATTTGTGTTTTTACGATATTTTAATTCTTAGGCAAGTTATAAGCAATTATGATTTTATTAGGAATTTTAAGCATATAAAAATAAATTTAAATTCAATAAACGCTTACATCATATACTATAATAGTATAATCATTAAAAATGTATAAGTTTCTATGTAAAATATTTACAAACCTAGCTATTTTATATGTAGCACATTATAAATAGGTATTTATATTGTAGATATGTATACCTACTACATTTCTGCATATTATATTACAATTATTATTATTCGTACTATTTTAATTACAATTATCTGTTTTTTTCTGAAAGGCGTTGATTGTTGTTATTTTTTCATTACAATTATACAAACTAAGAGTAATAACTAATAATATATTACTTTATGATATAAACATATTACAGGCGACAACTGACAATATAACTACTAAATATTATACATACCGCAGTTTTCAATCACAAACCTTTAGACTTCATAAGAAAAAAAATCTAAAAAAATAAAAAGTTATTGTCGGTACACGCGCGCTGCATCACGAATGACGCACATATTATTCTCAGTTTACATACACAATACAACAGTATTTCGTGCGAAGTTTTACAAAATCATTTGTATTATAAGGTATCGAGTGTTTCAACTATAAAAATAACTATTTTTGTATTTTCCTGTATAGGTAATTATACTAATATTATATTACTAATATAATATTGGTTAAATGTAATGACTAATGGACTTGAATTTCGAGAATTTTTTTAGCACCCAGTTATCATGTATTATAGGCTTTAGCTATTATAAATATAATTTTTAATGATAAATTAAAATTTTTAATCATGAATTTTTTTAAAAAATTTTTTTCAGAACTAATTTTATTGATTAAATCTATCAGCCATGCCGGACAGAGATACTAACTCTTCGATGAATAGTCACGATGATACGTATAAGTGTTCGTTAGGCAGCGATGACTTTATACTCGTAGAAGAAGTCGTTTCCGGTCGGAAAACAAGTACTGTGGAAGCGGTGCAAGGAATTTGTTTGTGTATGAAGCAAAAACTCTTTAAAACAGTGGCTATGAAAAACGTGAGGCGTAGGGTACCGATATTGAAATGGTTACCATGTTATACGATTGAAGATGGACTTGGTGACATAATGTCCGGCGTGACAGTAGGCTTGACTGTCATACCACAATCAATGGCGTATGCCGGATTGGCGGGTCTCCCGCCGCAATACGGTCTTTATGGTTCGTTTCTTGGGGCGTTCATCTACACGTTCGTTGGCAGCTGTAAGGACGTGCCTATGGGACCGACGGCCATTGTGTCGCTAATGACTTATAGCACACTGCACGGCTACGGTCCAGAGTACGCTACACTATTATGCTTCCTCACCGGCGTCATACAACTAGCCATGGGAGTCTGCGGGTTGGGCATAATTATCGATTTCGTATCCGGTCCCGTGTCGTCGGGATTCACATCCGCCGTGGCGTTGCTAATCATCGCATCCCAGATAAAAGACCTGATCGGTGTCCACGGTACCGGGTCCAGTCTGTGGGAAATGATGTGTTCCCTTTATAAAGACATCAACACTATTAGCTACGGCGACACTGTCATCGGGGTCGGGTGCATTGTGTTTTTGTTGGTGTTGCGAGTTATCGCCGAAGTCCGTATCGGTCCCACAGACCCTGAACAACAAAGCTGCGTTCAGAAATACACAAACAAGAGTTTTTGGTTAATAGGATCGATCAGAAATTCGATAATTGTCATCAGCTGTACTATCATGAGCTACATGTTCATAAGTGCTCAAGACGAAAAAAATGAATTGCCGTACAAGATCATCGGAACAATTCCAGCGGGTCTTCCGGAATTTCGTTTACCTCAGTTCACAATGCAAAGGAACAACGAGACCATAGGTTTCTTCGAAATCATGTCCACGATGAAGTCAAACGTGGTCGTTTTGCCGCTGATTGGTCTGCTGGAGAACATATCTATTTGTAAGGCTTTCGCCAACGGCAAGACTGTGGACGCGACCCAAGAACTATTGGCTATTGGTCTGTGTAACATTGGAAATTCGTTCGTTCAAAGTTTTCCAGGTTCTGGGTCGTTTAGCAGAAGTGCTGTGAATAACGCCAGTGGAGTACGTACCCCTTTGGGTGGATTATACACCTCGATCCTAGTGATCGTGGCTCTGTTGTTTTTAACACCATATTTTTATTACATACCTAAAACTTGTTTGGCAGCGGTTATCATAACGGCAGTGGTGTTCATGGTAGAAGTGAGGGTTGTCAAACCAATTTATCGTTCGAAGAAAAGTGATCTGATCCCGGGGATGTTCACTTTTTTCGCATGTCTATTCCTGCCTTTAGAGATTGGTGTCCTATTTGGCATAGGGCTGAACCTAACTTCGATTTTGTACCACGCAGCTAGACCCAAAATATCCATACAAGAGTACAAAACTCGCGCCGGTTTCAAATATTTAATGTTAACCCCGGACAGATGTTTGGTATTTCCGTCGGCCGATTACGTCCGTAACCTGGTTACAAAACACAGTCTCAAGCGGGATATGCCGGTAGTCATAGATTGTTCTCATGTGTATGGAGCTGACTTCACCGCCGCTAAGGTCATCGAAATGCTTACTAAAGATTTTTCGGACAGGGGTCAGGCTTTGTTTTTTTACAACCTTAAGCCTAGTGTAGTTGATGTGTTTAGAGGGGTTAAACCAAAAGAATTGGTGTTTTACTACAATAAAAAGGAATTAGACAGACTATTACAAAAATCGACAGAACAGCGCTACACAATGTTACAGCCGTTGTTACAGACAAAGTGAATACGATTTGTCTAATTTTCTCCCCTGGAATTTTTATAATTTTGACTTTTGTTTTTGATTTTTTTTTAAGGGGGGTAGGGCATAAATATTTTGTTAATAAAAATTGTTCATAACAAATGTTTGTACATAGAGCGATATGTTTTAGAAATGTAATACCTTGTAAACAATAATATACAGATACAATATACAATAGAATATAAAATATAAATAATAATAATAATAATAATATAACATATAAATAGCATACAAGTCTAATAGGAAATAATATTATTATAGTGCCCAAGTACCCTGAGGTAAAGATTGGTTTTGTTAAGTCAATAATTTTTCTGTGTGCATTTTAAAAATCCACATAGCAGAAATTTAATTGCAAAATAGGTATCTAGTAAATTAAATTTGAATATAATATGTGAACTAGCTATCTTTTTAAACAACTTATTTATCTCAATTCTTAAACATTTTAAATAAACTTAACAACAGTTAACACCCTATAGGTCACTGTCATAGGTACTCAAACACTGGGTTGTATGAATAATCCACTATAAGCATTTAATAGATCAATAACTTAATTTTCATGCGACCCGATAATACTATTTTATAAATAAAAGAAATAATTTAAGTAGGACTTACACAATATGTTTTACAATACAGGTAATGGTCATTTATTGACTTCGATCTCTATTTACTATTTAGCCATTTTATTTATCCACTTTTTTCCATAAATTACATTGGTATCACACATTTTTATTAACTGACTTTAGTCACAGTTCAACCATCTTTTCTACAGATCTACTTACCACTATAAACCTTATCCAATGTTATATTTCCAATATTCGCACACATTGTATGTGCCACATGACACATTCTAATTAATTCTACCTAGGTATGTTAATGGATACTACCATTGTAGTTATTGGCTATAAAATAAAGATACCTATATTATAATCTTAGTAATAGTTCTAGTTATAATCAATAATTTTAAATTAGTTATATACTAATTAATGACTAATTTATTACAAAAACTGTAATAAATGTTAGAAAATTAAGTATAACAATCAAATTAAGATTTCACCCACCAAGTTTAAATTTATTTTGGAATATAATGTACTAGTATTTCTTATATAATAATCAAAGGTTATAAATTAAAACTAATAAACTTACAACAAAATTAAGTGTTTACACATAGAAACAAAGAATAAAATAAATAATACAAAATTGACTAGATAAAATAAACATTTTTAAGTAGCAATACAGTATAGAATACATTTTTTAGGCAAATGTATTTTAGTTATTAATCTACAAGAAAAATTAACATAGCGTGATACATCCATAATATATTATATATTATCATTGCTATAAATTTGCTAAAATAGTTAAAGTTAATGATTTTTATGGACTTATTGAATGGTTGACATAAAATACAGATATATTATACTTATTTAATTTATAATTCGGTTTAAAATTAATAAAATTAATAATTATTTAATTTTAAATTAATTGAAATATTAATGATGAGTAATAAATTATAATTGTTGTTCCTACTTCTTCTCTCTTCTACAACTAGGATATTTTGAATAATTTAAATTAATCATTATTATTTTAATCAAAATTTTGACTCAGTCTTTTATTTTATTTTTATTTTTAATATATTTAAAAAGATTATTTTATTTGATATACTAACCAAAGTTTTTAGTAACCAACAATAAGTCTAATATAATTAATATTAATAACTTGGAAAGTTTAAAAATTAATAATGTGATATAAACTAAGCACAATAGAAGTATATTTATAATACATTTATATTTAACACTTTTAAGCAAACTTAAAGATAGAGTTTACATTAAAAAATAAGCTACAGTATTGAAATGCCATTGTGGTCACAAAATTATGATAAAAATAAAATAATTTATAGCATCTTAATTTAAAACAAAATTCAACATTCACTCAAAGTTGGAAAATATTAAATTCATAATCTATTATTAAATTATGTGTAGTAGATCATAGTATATTATACAGAATTGATTAAATAGTAAAATAGCCAATAGAATTAATGTATATACTATATAATTAGTAGGATTTATATAGATACTGAAACTTAATATAATCTTAGCTATTTTTTTTAAATTATTTTGTATGTGTACATATATAAACATGAACAATATGTATATAACTAGTTATTTTATGTGTCATTTATTGTTTTTAAATATTTGTTCAACATATTAACAGCTGTTAATAAATGTATGTTTTTGAATGAGTACCTTATTCTTTTTTCTCGTGATGTACATCTGAAAAATTAAAAATTAAGTTGATTTGACTTATAACAGTGTATAATAAAAGTAAATGTATCATTACAATATGATAAAAAAGTATGTATTTGTAAGATAATTAGATACATATTTAGTTATAAGTTGTTGTTAACTTTAAACAGCATTAAACAAACATAAATAAATATTAATTATTTTTATTAAAAACAATTTTTAATACAGCCAACGAACTAACGACTGATGCTTAATTTCAACAACAAAAATAAAAATGGAATAATTCAATAATTAAATGCTTTCAGACAAAAATACTTAACATATATTAAATGAAAGAAAAATAACATCGTTAATGAAGAAGCAAAATAAAATAATAAATTATTATTATATAAAAGTAAATATCAATCAGAAATTATAAATAATGCGCGGATTTGTAGGTATTTGCATATTTATTCTGGTTGATTAAATGATATGCTAAGTGAGCACAATATATTTTGTTTCATGGCATAACAATTTATGGAATGAAACTTTTTCAGTGTATATTTTTGCACATTTTGACATTTTTGTATTTAAAGAGCTTATTTTAAAATTTTAATTGCATATTTCATCTTTTAATGCATAATTCAATATTTTTTTTTTAGGCATTTTTAAATATATACTATTGTCTATTATAATATAAGAAAAAAATGTTATATTTTCATAGTTTCGATTAATATTAAAATAAATTAACAGGTATTAGGCCATGGCCTTAGGGCTTAGATCAATAATCAGGGAAATAAAATATGTGAACTAATAAAATGAAATATCAGTTACGACAATGATTAAATATTGACATTATTATATATATTTATTTCATTATTGATCAAAAAATAAGTTTTTTTTATACATTTATATTTTTTATTTAATATTTTAGTGCATATATTTATACATATTTAAGATGTTTTAGTGTATATTTGATTGGTTTATAATGTATATAAATCTGTGCTCTAATTATAAATAACAAAAATTTATGTTTAAGCAACGATTATGTACAATTAAATTCAAGTTAAAAGAGCACACAATACAAAAAATATTTTCTTAATTTTTAGTATTTAAAAAACTAAACTTTATATAAAAATGTTGATACTTTTATCATCTTAAACACATAAATTAAATTTCAAAAATAAATTATTTAGGTTAGTTAATTGCTATGTGAAGCAAGGAACTTTTAAATATATAAGATAGACAATTACAATGATCCGGGCCCAATGATATCACGCATCGTTTTTCAATTCCTCATAATTCATTGAATAATGTACAAAGAAATGTCTAATTTGTACCATTTATCTTAGAACTGAATGGTCTTTCAAATAAAAAATACTTATTTTTTGTGTTTTGTGCTCTTTAAGTTTAATAATTTTAATAGTCATTATTTCTTAAACATACCATCATCATCATCATCACTGGCATCCATAATGTCTGTGCAACATGTAGAATAGCATATTAGTAGCAAGAAGCCTAAAGGTAATCCAAATAAAACGCTAGCGACTGCAGGATTACTGACCCAAATATTTACTAAGGACTTCTTAGTCTCATAATACATTCTATACATTTGTATAAATACACCACTTCCTCCATAAGCCTATTTAAAAATATGATTTATTGATTATTTACATATTAAATTCATCGCATTCATATAATCAAAGATCTCAAAGAAAACGTAACTAGTAACTACTATAGCTTGGATTTTAATGCATTTTCATTTTTTTTTTTTTTATGTCTTACACAAGCTTTCCAAGCTTCTAATGTGTTTCAAGTACTCCATGTTGTATAACTATATCAATTTTTTGAGGCATTTTTAACAATTTAATGCGTTTTTTAATTTTTAAGATATATTTGTGTTCTATTTCTCATATATTTGACTAAATTTTTAAGTAAAAATAAAGGCTTTAAACAAATAAAAAATATACTGCCAAATATTAGAAGAAGAAGAAAATATTAAAATATTATTCCAGAAGACTTGATGCTTATCGATATGAAATTTTTCAAATTTGCTCCAGTCACTTCAGTTGATGTAGATATGTTATTTTCAGTAAATAAAAACTTGTTGGCAGACTTAAATTGATAAATTTAAAATTATTAAAGAAGCTCTAATTATGCAGTGTAATAAAAATATAATTTGTCAAATTTAAGTTTTTACTATTTTTTTATATTTATAAACGTACCTACACAATTTTATATATTATTATACATATTTTTTTGCTAAATTTACGATTAAATTCATTTTTTAGTTTCTAGGTCACAAATGCATTTTTTTTTTTTTGACATTTAAATCCAAGCTCTAATAATTACTACAGTCAAGTTCATATAAATTATATAATTTATATCATAATTAAATTGCATAACGTAGGTTGTTATTACCTTTACTGATTGATTTCTAACAGCTTCTAAAAATAAAGTAATTGATTCTGGTGATAGTTCATGTGGTTTTTCTTCTGGAAAATGATGATGTCTAGTAGATGAATTGTAAATTATTAATGATGGCAAGGTTACATCTGATGATATAATAGAATTGGCAAAATCTGGTGAACCAATCCATCCAAATTGAAAGTCCCTTAAAGGTAGTACGATTAATTAAATTCATTTTATCTTGAATACATTTATATAATATTTTACCTATGAAAACGTTCTCTATTCTTAACAATCACTGATTCTACCATTTGAAGAAACCTAAAAAAGAAACTCAATTTATTTTTTCAATTTTTAAATAAAAATATTCAAATACATAACAGTAAAAAAAATATTTTTATTATAAAATCAAATCTTGATATTTTCATTTTTTTGAAACAACATAAAATTGTTCATTTATTTATAAGCTTTCAAGTTTATGTAATTTTATGTAATGATAAAACATAGAAAGTATAGTAGAAATCAATTCAGATATTTGTAGCATCAAATATTAAGAAACAGTATTAAGAATTAGGATTTTTTTTATATGGAAACAAATTTGAATACAACCAATTTCCAATACTTTCAAAATTATTTGTACATTACTTACTCTGAATGGTGTGGAGGTAACTTTTCAATTTTATTCTCTTCCACTAATGCTAAAACTAAATACTTGTTGGTCTCCAACATATGGTGAATATTTGATCGAGTTACTTTTACAAAAGTATCAAATCTCTCGGTGTTTATCCATTGTGTTAAGCTTGTATTGAAGTCCATATCCCATTCTTCAGCTATTATTAATAATAACATAATAAATATTTTCCAATGTTTAAACATAACTCATTTACCATTGAAAGAGTAGTGTTGTTCCTCTTTATACACAACAATTGCAGGAGTTTCTCCAAAAACAAAATGCTATAAATAAGTATTTATATATTATACATTACAGGGTAGAATATAATTAATCGTACACAATATTTTTACAATTTGTACATTAGGTATAATAATCCTACTTTATAACCTTATCATATGTTTCTAATGTATATTATGTCAAAACAGTTAAAAATTAATATTATTAATGAATTGATAAATACCTGTTTTCCAGTTATTTCAGGAGTAATATAAAAATAAGAATGGGCTTGATACTGTTTTGCCAAATCAAAATATAGGTCCTGAGAACATGATATACAATCTATGAAAATTTATATTTTAAATCAAGTTTAATATTATAAAATACCCAAGTATGGCCAACACTTTTTCCAATATACATAAAGAAGTTTTTATAAGTTTGTTTGAGCATTTCAATGTCTTTACTATCGGTGACCTCTTGAACAGGAGGACGAGCTAATCGCTTTGCAAAATGAACCATTTCTTCTGTAGATCGTTCACTATTAAATTTAAATTCACCTTCTCTATCTCTAAAGCTGTAAGAAAATATGAAATATAATTATTAATAACACAGTTACTAAACTGTAACTAAATAATGAGAGTTATGGATAAATTGATAACATACAACATTATTGTAGGATACCCCGTCAATCCAAACTCTGAAACTACTCTTTTGTATCTAGTACAATCTATTTTTCCAACTCTTATATCAGAGTGGTGTAATGCTTGAGCAACATGTCGCCAAATAGGCTCTAATCTCTTACAATGGCCACACCACGGAGCATAAAACTTAAAACAAAAATGTAATTACAATTTTAATAGTTATAGGTTATAACTTAAAAGTAACTATTATTGATTAAATAATATTTAATAGTAATTTTAATTATTTATTTGTAATTTTATCATGATTACCAGTATAAACCAATGTCCATCATTTTTCATTTCGATGAACCTAAAAAAAAAAATTAGAAATTGTTTAATACTAATTAGTATACTATATATTATAGAATAATGACTAATTACCCATCACTAAGTTCCAATACTCTTGATGAATGTACGTCTTTTAGTAGAATAGTAGATACTAAAACAATACAATAATTGTAAATATTAAGCAACTTAAACAATAATATTGAGTGGTTAAATAACACTGACACATAATTAAATCCTTATTCTTTGCATTTTTTTTTTCAAATATCACAATTAGTTTAACTATGTAATTGTTAACATTTAAGAATATTATCTATTGAAAATGTAAAAGTCAATTAAGAATTGAAGAACTTAAACTATTTATACTGTTTAACTGTTGTATAAAATCATAAAATTGTAAATATTTCCTATATGGATAAGGTTAACTATGAGGATTTATTAACTTATAAATTAAACGTCTAAATCATAGATACATATTTTAAAACAGTAGGTTTTATTTAAAAAACTAATATAATTTTTTTTAAGAACTTTGTGAGCTTATGAATTAGATTAGAAGTTAGATATGTAATATACATTTTGATTAAGCTAAAATTTGCATCTTGTTTTACATTTTTTTATATAAAAATTAGTACCTATGCACTAGGTAATAACACTTACCAATAAAAACCATAGAATAAATTGCAGTTAATATATTAGAGATCAACATATTTGTACTATATTTCTACTATAAAAAATGTTAAGAAATTTTTTAGGTATATATTATGCTATAATACTACTCAGCTCAAAATTAAATGTTTGAAAATCAATTGCATTTGACAGAAATTTTATTGATTTCACAAATTTCTCAAACTATAAAATTTAATAGAATATTTATGCATTATTAGAATAGTTTAAAACTGAACTGTAGTCTGAAAGTAATCTCGTTACATAATTACATAACAGACCAACGTTGATTATTGACATAATAATTAAAAAGTGGAAAAGTAGTAAGTACAACTTGGTGTATTAGTAGGTGGTGTTTATGTTTAATATTTATCAGTTATCACTTATCATATTATCATGATATAGTTTATTATCTATATCTGTGGCCGCAGACTGACAGTAAATTTTCATACCGCGGTAAAAGTATAGAACAAATTGTTCTGAACAATGTAAAACTGATTAGCACTCGGCAGTCGGCAGCAGCAGCTGATCTGAGCCTCGAACAACGAATCCGTGCTCAGCGCGCACTAACCTGAGGTTATTAATTTCTATTGTTCAATGCATAGATAATATACATTATCTATAGTTCAATGGTGCGAGAATGTGATTGTGCTAAAAAATAATGATCTAAGGTCGTGGGTTATATTGTTATAAGTTGATTAAACGATGATAAGGATACTAGACACCGGTTTTTAGACTTTTAAAAATAAGTATTACAGTATGAGTATTACTCAAGCACCCGTTCAGTTTATGAGTTTATTACTTTAGACTTTAATTTTTACAAATTACAACTAATGTATCATTCGTCGTAATTCATTTTTCCTACACTTTATTTATTTCAACGAAATCGAGCCACTTTATTTGAACTTTAAAAATATTTTCTACAAAAATGATTAGAATTATTAAAGTAACTAATTGTATCTGGAGAAATGCAAATCATACTCAAAGGTTATCAGCGAGTGCCTTGCGTTTTTCAACTTCTAACGTTAAAGGTAAAATGCCTATAGTTTATATATTTCAGTACATTGTTTAATAATAAATATTTACCTAAAACTATTGTTTTTAGATCGTTATTATACTGAAAAACACGAATGGATTGATGTGAAAGATAATATTGGTACCATAGGAATTTCAGATTATGCTCAAGTAACTATTCAAAAGATGATATATTTTATTAATATTTAAGACATTTATCTAAAACCTTTAAATAAAATAATATATTAATCAGTTAGGTAATCACTTATTGAATATGACAAAAAGCATTATTGGGTTAAAAATATTCAATTAAAATGGAATTTTCACCTTTAAGCTGAATAAATAATTACTAAAATTATTCACCTACCTATTAATTAAAATAAAAACTAAACAAACAATATGGAATGGTTATTTACTCAATTAAT
Source organism: Aphis gossypii (assembly GCF_020184175.1). NCBI lineage: Eukaryota > Metazoa > Arthropoda > Insecta > Hemiptera > Aphididae > Aphis > Aphis gossypii. The sequence continues at coordinate 51,334,109 of NC_065530.1, read as the reverse complement.
TAATTTTATTCAATTGTCTAAATACTTCATACTTACTAAAAAATTTAAATTCTATTTAACATTGTTCACTGTATAATAATCCTTTGTGTTGTTTAATAAAAATTAAAATCATAGAAGTGTTGAAAGTTCAAAACAAAGGTTATCAACAACTAGATTAATTTTTTCCTTTTTAAAATTAAATTTCATTAATTATTACATATTTTCTTTTGTATTTATCACTAAAAATACTATTTTAATATAATAATTAAATCAATTGGTAGATATACTTTATAATAAATACAGAGTGATTAAAATTAGTGGTACATAAATTATAAAGGTTGCATTATAATTGTTTATAATTTCTACCCGTAATAATTAATAACTAGTTATCAGTGTTGAATAAGTTACTTTTTTGTTGCCAAAATACTGTAATAATAGTGTCACATTACCTTTTTAACTTAAAAGTAAGTAGTAATTATTCTGTCAGGAATTTTTTTATGATGATAAAAATGTAATTAGTTTTTTAACTAAAATTTCTCATAAAATAATTAATGTAGTTGCTTTTGTGTTACTTCAATAATAAATAATAAAGTTACCTTTATGTTACTACCCAACATTGCTGGATATTATGTTTATATTTCTGTCATTTTTTCAGTGTTTGTCATTTAAAAACAATACATTTATAGCCCTATTTTTATTTTTATTATTATTATTATTATACTTAGGAATTATTAATGTGAATGTAAATCTATTAAAACTATTTAGAAATATATTACATAATATTTAGTTAGTCATCTATTTATTCTGATTGGTGATATTATTTGTAATTAAATATTGTACTATTTTCATGTGAACAATTTTGCATTATACTCCGACCCACAAGAGAGCACTACTCCTTCGCGCATACAAATAGGCGGGCAGAGGTAGAGCGGCAATGGTGTCGGCGGTGTGTTGACGACAGCCAGTGTTTTGGAGAGTTTAGTGGTGGGAATGTGCGAAAACAGATGAATTTTGGTCGCCGCTTAGAAGTGGTCTCTCGTGGGCTGGAGTTTAGAATATTTTTATTTATTTTTATTGCATAAATTTATGTTAAAGGAACACAATACTGACTGTTTATATCTTTGTCTCATAGATATGGAACATTGGAACATAAATTTAGACATGTTCCTTACCAATTGTATCAATTAATCTAATGAAGTGATAAAAAAATCTGAAAACAAATTTAAATTTGTTGTTAAGTCTACTCGAGATTGACTTCCCCTCATTTTTGATTATAACTAGAGCCCGAAACTTGATAATCTAAAAATATATAAAAAATACATTAAAATGATAAATATTATTTTGATACAAATTATAATTGTTAATTATAAATCAGTTAAATAAAACTATATATTATATACACCAATTAATTTTTTTGATGGATAGTTTTTGTAGAAAAAAAAAAATGTTGGGCTCAAAAATATTTTTTCGAAATTTGTCAATAAAAGCTAACAAACATGCTCTAATTGGTATTTTAATTTAAGGTATTTTTAATTTACATTTAAAATTAATAAAAATGACACAAAACAGCACTTTACACTATACAATAGTAGCTACCAAACTAACAATGCTGTCTAGTGTCTAACTCAAATTAAATGAGAATTATGTATCTGTAACTAGTATCTGCTTTTATAAATAGTCATAGACTCGGAGAGCGTGACAACAAACGATAAAGATAATGAACATCAATAATCTACAAGCTAATCGAAACTGAATGAAAATTGAATCTGTTTTCAGATTTCTTATTACTTTACTAGATAAATTGGTACATTTGACAAAGGCCATGTTTAAAGTTCTTTGTTTCATTTCATATGTGTTGGACAAAGGCAAAAATGGTTGGTATTGAATATTTTAAAAAAAAAAATACTAAATTTAAAAAAATGATGTTATGTAATATTTCCATCTTCTAATACTTGATTAATAATAATGAATAAATCATTTTACATTTTCAATTTGCTATTATATGTTATATAGTTATATATGTATAAGTATAGCTGACACATTATTATAATGTAATTTTATGTTAAGTTTCTTATTTTATTTTTTGTAGGAATTCTGAATAGTTTAGAACCTTCGAAATTTGATATTATATTTTATTACATAGAGCATTAAAGACCTATAGGTTTAATACTTTACTAATTATTTTTATTTTATTTTAGGATGCTTTAGGTGATGTAGTTTATGCTGAGCTACCTTCTGTTGGAACTGAAGTAAAAATTAAAGGTATATAGATTATTGATACTACATAATATTATATTAATTGCTAGCCTAAAATGAGGTGAGTGATCATCAGTTACCACATATATTTACTGTGTTAGCAACTAATGAATACAGATTGTTTATACCTTAATATAAAATAAAAAATATATATTTGTAAGATTGATAATAAACATTATCATAAATTCTATGACATTAAGCATTAATTTAAAAAAACCTACCTATCTTTGGTAGGTAATGTGGCTTAAACTATTAATTCATATTGTCTTATAAATCATCCCATATATGTGTTGTCTCTGTCTGATACAAGATTTTGCATAACTTAAAATGTGTATTAATACAAAAAAATATTTTTTATAGAAGAATGTGGTGCATTAGAAAGTGTAAAAGCTGCAAGTGAATTGTATAGTCCTGTATCTGGTAAAGTAGTTGAAATTAATTCTCAAGTGGAAACAAGACCAGCATTGATAAATCAATCTTGTTATGAAAATGGTATAATATTTTTGAATTTTCTATTGAATTGTATAGTTTTATAATGTTAATCATTTCATATACAGGATGGCTTTTCAAATTAGAACTATCATCTCTGGAAGAAATACCAAATTTAATGAATGAAGAACAATATGCCGAATTTATTAAACAGGATCACAGTTAGTTTTAAAGAAAGTAACTTAGGATCTGTTAGACAAAATTAACTAAACACAGTATGTTGTTAATTGTTTTACGTTGATTATTTCTTTATGTGTAACAAGTAGCCCAAATATAGGTGACTTCTGGTATGTGTATATATTTTTTTCTTATTTAAACTTTGTTATTAATTTACTTAAGTTGTATGCATTTATCTAAATCAACTTGTATATGATTTATATTTAAACATTAACTACATTATAGACTTTTTTTAAAAAAAATCTTATTCAATAAAATATGTATTAATCTCAAATATTATTCATGTTAACAATTATTATGATCTAAATTGGACGGTTTTTATGTAAAGGGGCACAAGTCATTTTTCGTTGGTTTTCAGGAGACTCATAAAACATTCCCAAAATTTTAATTTTTTCTGAATTAAATTTTTTTTTTTGTTTCTACTTTATTTATAATTTTATATGTTTTTTAAACCTACTTGTATACAAGAAATTTCATTATTTTTCATTTATTAATGACTTGTGACCAATTGCACATACAATATTGACTTGTGACCTTTCTCATATACTGACTTGTGCCCTATTACACATTTAATAAAACAAGATTTTGACTTGTGCCCTTTTTCATTTACTTCATAAATTTAATTAATATGTTAATGCTTATTGATTAATATAAATTAATATCATAAGGTAATAAAAAAAAATAAAGACATACAACAACTAATAATGTATATTTTAGTATTTAAATAATAAAGATAACAAACTTAGTTTTAATAATATTGCACACATTCTTTGTGACTAGGTACTGGTTAAAAAATAATAAAGTAATATCAATTAAAATATATCATAATATTAACAACAAATAACAAAAAATAATTGAAAAGGTAATTCCATTTAAACATTTTAATAATATTGCACACATTCTTTGTGACTAGGTACTGGTTAAAAAATAATCAAGTAATATCAATTAAAATAATATATCATAATATTAATAACAAATAACAATAAAAAACGTTACTCGTCATCAGACAGTATTGGGTCGTTCACATTTTTCTTTGTTTTTAAATTTTTATAGTAGTCATGAAACACATCTGGAATCAGTGGTAGTAGTGATATAAGATCTGTTTTTTTTTCAATTGTTATGGGTAGTTCTTCGTCATAGGCCATAGGTAAGCTACTTTCATTACTTTTTTTCCGTGTCAAATCTACTTCAAGAAATACAGCTTCATCTTTTAGTGATGTCTTGTAAAAAACTGTATTCTTTTGGTCTTTTACATAACGCATCCATTTGACATCATGGAACACAAATTTTTCTCCAGTTGGTCAACTATAAGTTAGTTAGTTTATATTTTAATTTGATTTAAATACCAATTTCATACAATAAATACTGAGCCACACTGAAAAAACTTGTGTGGGGGCTTTTGAGTTATATCACTATTATAGTTTAAATATAAATAACCATAACATAATAAGTCTAGGCTAAAACAAAATCTATTTAACTTTATGAAAACAATAACTGATATAGTGAAATATAAAAAAAATATTTCATAAAAATTTCTATTTTTAGCAAGTCCCTCCACATGTTTATAAAATCTTAAGTTGAGATTATATATTTTGTAAACAATAATATAATTATTTGAAATGTCAATTACCTGGATTTTTTTATGTGGAAGTCCATTAAAATTAAGTTTTCTCTTAGCAGAATATGTCACATTAGTTTCTGAAGCTTTAAATTACCACATTATTTTTCTGGATTAATTATTTGTATAACAGAACAAATATAGATAATATTATAAAGATACTTACTTGTAACACGAGATAATAAATTTAATGTCCTTTTAGACATCGTGTAACGTGTAAGCTGGTTGTTTAATAAAAACTAATATAAACTAATAAAATTATAATATTATATAAATTAAATATGACTTGTGCCGTTTTGCATAAAAAAAAAAATCGTTAATTTAGACTTGTGCCTTATCGCATTTCAATATACAGTGATAACAAATCATCGTGCGACCACGACAGTGCTACCATTCGATCGGGCATAAAATTTCACACAAAATTAATGTATAAAAAAAAAATGTCAAAATATGACTTGTGCCCCTTTACATAAAAACCGTCCAATTGTTGGGATTAGATATTATGTTTTTAATATTGTAAAATCATATCTCAAAATGTATTGCTCTGTCCACACAACATGATTTTGACAACTTATAGTAAATTATAATGTTTACGTACTTTTTAATTTTGTCAACAAGTAATACTCAAAACTAAACTATGTGAAATTGGTTTAATGGTAGTTATACATTTGTCTATATCTACTGAAGTATTATTTGGAGTAGGAAATTTGTATATCTATATTTTTTCTTATTTTATTAAACTTTATTCAAATGTATAATATACTATTATACCAGCTGAGTGCTGATCCCTTAAACTTTGTTGCCTGATAAAAATGCCAAATCAATAATATGATTCAAACTTTGTTTAATTTGTTATTTAATATTCAGTTTGACGGTGTTCAAAACTTAAATATTGACCATTTTAAATCTCAAAAAATTTGTGCAAGCACCACTTTAAATCTCAACATTTGTAAAATGCTTTCTTATTGCACACTTAATATGTGGTATTAATTTACTATGTAAATTGCAAGCCTCAATCTATCATTATTTAGGCTCTATGTTTATCAGTCAGTGAGTTAGACAGGTTATATTATACCCATTCCTCTTAGCGTTGCCTGTGAGACTTATGGTTATGCAAGCAATATATTATTAGGTAGACAATCTATCTATGGTGGATTGTGGACCTCATGAAATGTGTAATTAAGTTTATAATTTCTAACCCTTAAGTTTCAAAGTTAAATCAATTTATTTATTTTTTTACTTCAGTAGATTAGATACAGTAATGTGCCATCTCGTGGTTTTTTATATAATTGGTATAACAACCTGACATTCATCTCTATTATGACAACTACATAATTATTATTAAAAATCAATAGCAGCCATTTCTAAACAAAAATTTTCATTGTAAATCTTAAAATCCCTATTTTAGCACCTACAAAAATTGGGCTTTTCCAACATTTTCTTATGTAAAAACCTCCTAGTAATATTACGAAAAAAATATACAATATACATTGTATAATATTATAAAAATAAAATGTTTTTTTGAAGCAATGTTATACTTCAAAATAAATTTGTGATGGTTTATTAGTTATTAATTATTATAATATGATGATTTACCATGAAAATACTTGCATAGGTACTGTAAAATAGACATTTTTTATTGTTATAAGAATAACTTGTTTATTATAAATTGTGAATCTTTTTGACCAAGAAACATAAATATTATCAATGCTGATAGACAAATGTTTTCTGTAATTAAAATACATTTAAAAGTATAATTTTCTTATTACCATTAACTTATATGTATATAGAAATAATAATTAAATAATTTTTATAATGTTTAGTTGTTCTTTTAATAGATTTATTTACAATGTTGGTACTCAGTGGCTTGGAGAATTTGAATTTATAGCCAATAGGTGAATATCATACATTGTATTATAAATAACAATTATGTACTGAATAAAAAGAAATTAACACCTAATTATTCATAATCAACTACTCTTATTACTTGTCTTGTTAGGAAAGGTCTTAAATAAAGGTATGGTCCCCTCAGTGCCTAAAAATTTGGTATCCACTCCACTTGCGCATGCTATTTGAAAATTTAAGTATTTATAAATGTTACAATTTTATGAAAAAATATTTTGCTATTTAAGTATAACGTTTTAAAGTTATGTACTTATGTATATAGCTTTTCTGAATTAAATCCATTAATTATAAATCACTATCTATATTTTAGAATGTTATGGATTGAATCAATTTTAATCGTATCCAGTTTGTTAGTTCCCCGCCGGATGTAAATATTATACACAGGTCTTAGACTTATGTCACATGTAGTTAGAGGAGTATTAACTTTCAAGCAGAGGCGTATTTAGGCACAGGCCCTATAGGGCCGAGCCTAGAGCGGCAAATTTCACGATTTTTTTTTTGTTTTACAAAATTATAAAAAGTATTTTTCATTTGATGAAAATATGAAATCAAATTCAACTAATTTTTCGTTCGCTCAAAATTAAACAGCTATCTACATGCACTTACTATATTATACACATACACAACATAGTACGAACCAGTAGATTAGGTTAGGTAGAAGAAAAAATTAAAATTTTTAAATATAATTAATTTGTGAACTTTAAAAAAGATATTACGTACAATTAATTTAATGTTCATTAATAATGTATCTATTATTATATTATAGTATAATATAACAAATTGTGTATTTAAATATGTTTTATAAATAATTTTAGGAATTATAGGGGGGGGGGCTAAGGCGGCGAATTGGGAAGTGTCTATAGGCGGAAAAACCTTAAATACGCTACTGTCTGCTTTCAAGTGTTCCTATCAGTTATCACAATATCAACACGTCACAAATTTACGTACATATACTTAGTATAGTAGGTAATAAATATGCTGATGTGTTCAATAAATAACGTGTAGCAATAGATATTAGGTAAGAACTTAACAAAACTCTCATTCTGTGGCATGCATTTTTCAAACATAAAAAATACTCTTGTACCTACATAATTACGTAAAATTATTAGAAACAAACGTTTAATATAAATCTTAGTGTGATGGATTTGCGTTTTCGTGTACAGCAATAATGAATGACAAATGTGTACTCGCAGTTCGCACGTAGTACGCGAATGAAGAGACTTCTAAATTACAATTACTATAGGTACTTAAGTAGTTAAGTACCTATATAATATATAAGTACTCGTCTAAGAGGTACCACGGTAGGCAGCAATAGCTGGTTACGAATTCATATAGGTAATATTATAGACTAGTTCTACCAGTATGGCCCATATAACGTGGTTTAGTAAAATCAAAACAGACTTGTACGTTTACAAAACTAAAATTATTTATTACACTCATTAAAAAGTGCTCACATAGTAAGTTTTAGGGGTATGTTATAATATTAATATTGTATTAGGTAGGTATATATACTATTTGGAGCATGTCAACAATAAAATTGTAGTAAATGCATAATAAATAATAATGCATGATGAAGTTCTATTATTAGCGTTGTTATAATAATATTTAAATATAACTATATGTGCCTTGTAAGTTTCGAGTTCATAACAATTTCACTAATAATAGTATATAATATGGTATAAGGCTTATACCATATATTATAACTTAACCCTTACCAAATTTTTTCGAATACCTTCTTTTTAAATTTCATGTTAACATTTACCAAAATAATAATAATCATTTTATTTTATTATTATATACTAAGTAGACATAACAAAACATACAAATTTATAATTATATCTTGTTACGACGTATCAAGGATACGGATACCGCGGACCGAGTATCGTTGACCCCGTACATGAGTATCGCGGACCTCCGTGGGCCGCGGACCATAGGTTAAGAACCGCTGATGTACATATTATTATTATTATTAACATTATTGTTTCATTTTGCCTATCTCTACATTATTTGACATTATTGCAGTAATAAATTAATTAGTTGGTCGTTGTTGTAGTAACAAATATAATATTGTCGTCAAGGGAGCTGTTTTGTTTGTAATAATTATTACAAGTGTATTTTTACAACACTATTTATTACAATTATTAATGTACCGAAGTTCATTTAATTTATAATTGGTTGCAATTTTGTTTCGCTCAAGTTTTCATGATGTTTTTATTGAAATTTTTCAAATGGATTGTAAAATCCATAAGATCTATCGGAAGTAAGTGATGGTTTTAATAAAATATTATTGTTAATTAAATTATTGTTTGTTCCCACCAATATTTATAATCTATAGTAATTTTAAGAAGTTGTTAATTGAGAATTGTTTTTGAGTTCAAGTACTACAAACATACATAAATGTACAGTGACACAATGTCCATTTGCTAATTTCTGTCTAATAGAACATTATGTTTATTCCAAAAAATAAATTATTCTTAAAATCAATCAATTTCTTAAAAAAATATTGAATATTTGAATGCAATTAATTGTTTAATGGCATTGTTCTTAAATTCCAAAATATTATTGGTTGTTACTTGTTATAAGTATAGAAATTAGAAACAAATCTACTAACAGTGCCAACTCAATTTGTTTTCATATAGGAACTAGATAACTTTATTTCTATTTAAAAAGTTTTTGAAAATATTATTGCTAAAATATATTAATTTTATGTAATAACCACTTGTTTTAACAATTAGATAAAATAAAAAAGCACAACAGTTGGTAGTGCCAATCATAGTGTAAAATCATCATTCATCAAATTGTTTTAATTTATGTAGTATTTAAGAAAAATAATCCTTAAAAAATAGAAATAGTTCAGGTATTTAATATAATTTAACTAAGTATAAATTATATTAATATGTTTGATGGTAGTGAATAATGCAAAATAACGCACAATAATATAGTAAGTACTATTCAACAGCTTCTATAATTTTTGTACAAATTATAGATTTTAGAATATTAAATTGGTGCATATTTTTATGGTAGAACTTTAAGAACATGTATAGGAATTTCTCAATATTCCTATATTATATATATATATATATATATATATATTCCATTATTATACATATAATATCCTATATTATTATTTATATTTCTCAAAACCAAAAACATTTTCATTCTTAAAAAATGAAAGCAAATAAGATAAAGTTCAAATTCATTTAAAAATTCCAATCAATCGTATGCTGTTCCTCACAAAATTACTTAATCTGATTCGATTTCTGTCTATCACCGACAACATTAGATTTATAAATTGTAGGCAGTGAAAGTTCTCCCCCCAACGGGACCTACTTTGCCGTGGTGGGGGGCTCATAGGCCATTAACTTGGTCGGTGCTAAGCGGATCCCAAACGTGGACTAGCGCTCACCTTAAGTGGTTGGGGTTAGAAAGGCCTTGTCCACCTGCTACCACAAACCAACAGACTCTGAAGGTAACAGTAAATCCCCTGGCAGTAGGTAAAATGCAAGTGAAGGAAATCACTCTAAAAACCCAATATGAACGTTATTAACTGTGATATTGTTACCGCATTAGGGAATTCGGACCCCCAGATGCCGGCAGTCAAAAGTGAGCAAGCGGGCTCCCGGCGATCGTCATCCTCCGAATGGCAGAAGAATGGGCCTGATGATTGGCAGAAAAATAACACAATGAAAGCTGAGTTACAGGCTGTCCAATCTGCAACCAAGATGCTGGAATTGCAGCTGGTTGCGCAAGATGGAGGGCTCAAATTGTTATTCCAACGGGTTGAACATTTTGAACTGGCGGCCAAATAAATGCACAGCCCAACAGTTAGCACTGCCATCTCCGAACTACTGGAAGTCGTAGGAGCACTGAGAGATAGTCGGGAGTGCGTAAATAAGGCGTTTAATGAATTAACGGAGTTAACCAAGGACTTGGCAACCATGGCCATATCAGACCAGACAGCGAATGAAAGTTTGCAAACGCCAGCAACGCGCACTTCCACCGTAGATCCATGTACCAACACCCCCTGCTGGTGGGAGGAGCCAGCTAACCAACAAATTGCGAACATAGTCCCAGGAGCTAGCAGCGAACAGGGAACCAGAAAGAGAACAGAGGTAACCGAGTAGGACGAGTCTGAGCCCTGGCGCCAAAGGGACCCTAACGGTGGCAGTCCTAACTCCGTTAAAGCCTTCCCGGATCGTTAACTTGTTGGCTGCTATCAATTCTTTATCATGTGCCTCGAGTGTAGATTTTAACTTGCCAGCGTTCACTGAGTCTTCTATGCCGATGAGCAGCAGGCTAATGCTGGGAGATGGGCGTCTAATACCTTTTTCTTCGCCGAATTTCTTCCTGAGTGCGTTCGAAAGTTTGATGAAATTATTCCGTTGTATATAAATAACTATATATCTAATTAAATAATTGTCGAAACTAATTGTTACACAAAGTTTCTATAAAATAAAAAAAAAAAACCTGCAGAACCTTGATTTAAGATGGTTGTTATATGTTAGTCATCATTCCGTGGGTGCCTTCTTGCGCTGCTCCTCGGCGCCAGGGTTCTCACTTGATTAAGATGCTGTAGAGCTTGACTGAGGGAGATCGCAGGCTGCGATCAAATGCCCAGTCTTCTTACATCTGAAGCACTTCCTAGTTTCCTGACCCGTGCAATCCGCAGTTGCATGATCGGGAGCAGAGCACTTAGCGCAACCTTGTCTAGTAACCAGTTCTTTAACCCGGCAGATGGCCCTGCCAACCTTGATCTTTTTTTGCCTGGACGAGTCTAAGCCCTGGCGCCAGAGGGACCCTAACGGTGGCAGTCCTAACTCCGTTAAAGCCTTCCCGGATCGTTAACTTGTTGGCTGCTATCAATTCTTTATCATGTGCCTCGAGTGTAGATTTTAACTCGTCAGCGTTCACTGAGTCTTCTATGCCGATGAGCAGCAGGCTAATGCTGGGAGACGGGCGTCTAATACCTTTTTCTTCGCCGAATTTCTTCCTGAGTGCGTTCGAAAGTTTGATGAAATTATTCCGTTGTATATAAATACCTATATATCTAATTAAATAATTGTCGAAACTAATTGTTACACAAAGTTTCTATAAATTAAAAAAAAAAAAAGTGTATTTGTTAAAATGAAAAATAAATCTACCAATAGCGTAAAAAGTTTGAGTACAATTTGTATTTATTATATTAATATATTTATATGAAATTTATATGAAATGAAAGACACTCAAGAGACAGGCACATTATTGGTAGCAGGCAAATTGGTTGTCAACTGGGTGGGGATGTCAATCAATTATATGTGAAATATGTATTTTGTGAATCATTTTTTATTTATATACATAAATGTTTATTTATTAATAACGAAAATATATTTTATTTATTTTTAAATCTAAATGTTGTGTTTTATGTTTTGTTGTACCAGTTATATTAACATCCATATTAGGTACCTACCGTTTTGTATAAATGTGGTATTATGAATATTTATAAAGCTTCCATTATTTAAGCTGTTTAATAAAGTTACTTATTTTAAATATACGATTTATAAATTAAAAATAGGATCTTATGCAAACTATTAAATCAGCTACAGACGTAGAAACAACGAATGTCATTGAAAAAAAATTTCTAAAACTTTTTTAAATGATATGATTAATAATGAAAATGTAAAACCAAAAGGTAGAAAGTATCACGACAACGTTAAAAAATTTGCCACAACATTATACTTTTATTCACCCAAGGCATACAATTATGTTAGGTAATTATCGTAATGGTTTCGCACCTATATATTCAGCATAATAAATATAAACTGATACCAAATTCTTAAATAGGTCAGTTCTCAGCTTACCAGATCCAAGCAGTATAAGGAATTGGATTACTAATGTTAATGCAGAAACTGGTATTTTATTAGATGTCTTGACAGAAATTGGTAAATTTGAAACGAATGATTGTTGCTTAGTCATAGACTCAATGAGTATTAAAAAAGAAATTCATTGGGATCGAGCAAATAATAGGTTTGTTATTTTTCTTCTATCTAAAACAGTTATTCATTATAAGAACTTAAATTAATTTAATTACCCAGATATGTTGGGTATTGCGATTATGGCAATAATATTTCAATTGAAGATTGTGAAAGTCCAGCAACTGAAGTGTTAGTATTTTTGCTAACTGGTTTGAAAAGCAATTGGAAATGGCCAATAGGATATTGGTTTGTAGACAAAATCAAATCACTTGTACAAACTGACTTGATTAAATTAGCTCTTTTAAAATGTCAAGAACATAATATAAATGTAATACCTAAGTATTACACTATTACATGTGATGGTGCTCATTCTAACCTTAGTACATTCCATTTTTTGGGTTGTGATTTGTACCAGCCATATGATGATATCAAGTATTACTTCAATGATGGTCAAAAGATTATATATTACACTCCAGATGCATTCCATAACATTAAATTAGCAAGAAATGCCTTGGGTTCGTTTAAAGCGTTTTTAGATGAAAATGATAATTTGATTGAGTGGAGATACATAAAGCAACTTTCTAAAATTCAAAATAATGTTGGAATTAAATTAGCAAACAAACTGAGTTCTTCACATATTTATTGGAGAAAAATAGTATAAAAGTAAAATTAGCTACCCAAACTCTCAGTAGCTCAGTTGCAGATACTCTTCAATTTTTACAAAGCACTTCAGAAGAGTTTAAAAATTGTGAAGCTACTATTAAATTCATACGAATTATCGATGAGATTTTTGATTTTTTGAATTCAAGGAGTCCATTTGCTAAAGGATACAAAAAACCAATTTATCCATCAAATTTAGAATATTTAGAATCAAGAATGAGAAATAATATAGCATACTTATACTCACTGAAACATACATCAGGACAACCATTATGGCAATCAAGAAGAAGGACTTTTATTATCAGATTTGCTACAACCATTAAAACAATTTTTTCAGTGTGTAAGGTTTTATTTGATCATGATTTTAAGTATGTATTGACGTATAAGTTTAGTCAGGATGCTATTAAATTACTTTTTGGGCATATTAGAGGAAGATTTGGATGTAACAATAACCCAAACTGTTTACAATTTAAATATGCCATTCACAGTTTTTTACTCCACAATTCCATTAAAATGTCAACTGGAAACTGAACTCTATTTATGTCAAATAATGATTCATTATTTTCATTGAAATGGAATTATAAAACAAAAGAAAAAACAGATGAAATTATTCAAAATGTTCAATTACTTGTGGACAATTGTAACGATAGTTTTTTAAACACAATCACTGAAAATATATTATATTATATTGGTGGATATATTGTCAAGCATATTTCTGAAGATATTAATTGTGAATACTGTATCGAAGCAATATCAGAATCGTCATGCACTCAAGATCACACTTATAATAAATGATCAATTGATACAGTTACACAATAGCTTTGTGACAGTTAAAGATGGAGGACTTAAACATGCATCTAAAAGTACTCTAAAAATTGTCAAAGTTACTGAACAATATTTTAAATCTATTATTATAAACAAACATACATTATTAATAAAAAATATTGATCAAAAAATTATATTAACTGTTCAAAATTTGTTAAGCTTAGATTCATCAATATTACCATCATGTGACAAATGTTATGAAGCAATAGATTTATATTCCACTCCACATAAAATTAAAATAATTGCATTAATTAGCCGAACATATTTAAATATAAGACTTAATTCGTATAGTAAAATTTTATCTAGTTCAACCCACGGAAAAAAAACCCAAACTAAAAAACACACCCCGGAAAAAAAGCCTAAAAAATATATTACACATAATATATTTACATTTATTTATAGATACATATTTTAAATAATATACACAGTAGTAAAATATAATACTTTATTAAATTATACAATATACATACATACTTTTTAGCAATGGTGGGCATTAACTTATTAAAAAGTTAATTTTTTTTTAATTTTTTAACTTAACTAGTTAGTTATTTTTGTTTAATCAAACTTATTAATATAATATAACTTATTCAGTTAAATGTTGTATTGTTTTAACTTAGCTTTTTATAGTTAATTATCATTATTATACATAGTTAAGTTAATTTTAATTTTTTTATGTATAGATATAGCCTACAAGTTATTATTGAATTTTATCATGATTGTAGGTAGAGACTATTTATCGAAAATTATTTTTTTAAATTAACAATTCATTATTATTATATAATTTAATTATTATGACTATGATCTCTCGTATTATAATTATTAGTTATTATTATGTTACCACAAATGAGAATATTTTGTATTTTTAATATTTTGTTCCTATGTTCTATTAAATAATTATATGCTAAAATTATTTAAAAAATATTATTATTTATTATTAAAAATAGGTATATTATATGATTGTAAATCCATTGTATAATCAACAATCAATCACAGTTTATAAAATATTTCATAATATAAGATTACAATGATAGCACTTTTATTTTCTTGGGCTTATTTTCCGGTGTGTGTTTTTTACTTTTTTAGTTTGGGTTTTTTTCCGTGGCCAAATTTTTCCGCCTTCCAGTTGGTAGTTACCGTATTTATGTTAGAGTTGTGCTCGCACGTCACTGATCGACGATTGCCTTTCCACGTATTTTATAATTATACTGTTTTTATTTTCGGTTTATTATATTATTTTATTATTAGTATATATTATACATTGTATAAGCTCACACATCAACAATGGTGTAATAAAAATATTAAATAACTTCACCAACGACGGGTTAAATATCTATTAATGTATTGTGATTTGTAATTATAATTATAATTTTATTATTTATTATTGATGTAAATGTGTTGTATTATTTGACTATCATAATAGTATGTTTAGTAAATTTAAATAACAACTTGAAGGAACAAGATGCATAGTATAAAATATTTTATGTAATTTAAAATAATATATTAATATTACATGGTTCTCTTGTGTTATTATATTGTTCAGCTGCCCTTTAAAGATGGCGGACTACCGGCTCGGCGGCTTCAAATTTCTCCATTACCAATAACAACAGATAGCAATCTAGTTTATTATCTATATCTGTGCCTCGGAGTCACACTAGATAAGAGACTGACCTGTAGCTACACTTATCAATAAAATAACAACTAACAAACCGTCGAGTATTGATGTGATTTATAATAGGCAATCTAAACAAAAAATCAATTATTTAAAATGTTAACAATAATTGTTAAATCTGGATAACAAATAGAAAATAAAGAATATAGGTATTTTTACGCTAAACCAGATGTTGACAAAATAATTTCTTTATTTTATAATATAATACAAAAACGAATAAGTACAGAAACTTGAAATTTTTACCTTTTTACTAAGCACCTTATATTATTATTTTTTATATATTAAAATATTTTGAATTTTTTGAACTATATTCAGACAATTAAAATTTTCAATTCTTTTTAAAGTTTGTTTTATAAATGTCAATAAAGAAATTATAAATTGGTAAAAATACTGGAAAATTTATAATCACAATATTTTTATAAGAGTATTACCTATTTAAATTTTGATAGAATTCGTGAAAACATAAAAAGTTTTTTTGTAATTGAAAAAACATAAACAGTTTTCAGTTAATACTTGAAATTTGAAAATTAAATACAAAGTTTTTCAATTTATAAAAACAAAAAAATACAATTTTTTTTTTTTTTTTGAGTATTTGAAATTCGATTGTTTACAACATTGAATATTTTCCCGTATAATATAACTATTTTTTTCTAACAAATTTTATTTTTTGTTGCATTTCAAAAAACTCTTAGAAATATCTAATGTCTATAAATTAACTAAAAAAAATCATTTAAACTTAATTA
This sequence comes from Aphis gossypii, assembly GCF_020184175.1. NCBI lineage: Eukaryota > Metazoa > Arthropoda > Insecta > Hemiptera > Aphididae > Aphis > Aphis gossypii. The sequence goes on along the minus strand of NC_065530.1, from coordinate 51,317,837 downwards.
AATGGAGTTTACCTTGCAAATTTTAAATTTGTGCTTACAAATACTTGTATTTTGATGTGATTGAAGTTCAAAAAATTCTATCAAGTATTGTTTACTTTTGTATTTAGGTTATACCCTGAAATTATATATAATTTGGGTTGAGTGATTTACAAATTTTAAATTAATGCTTACAAATACTTAAAAAAATTACACATTTTCACAAGGTTAAAAACTTGAAAATAACGACTGCCAAATTTTAAGAAGTTAACAAGTATTTAAGCTTTTGTGAATAATTAAAAATGGTAGAATTTACAAATGACTTATCAATAACTGAGATATAAAAAATTATAATTTTGGTTAGGTACTTAGGTACTTCTCGAATCTAATGATTTTTCATTGATTTTGACTTCCACTCATCCATTAGACATTTATTTCAATTTTAAATGAGGATCTAACTCGGTTTTTTCTGATATAAAAGTGTACGAAATACTTTAACTTTATGTGTTTATTTTTAATTGGAAATTTAATAAACATAGAATAAACTAAAGGAATCATTTTAAGAATCTTCTATTAAATTATATCATATAGTTTATTGTTAAAGACTACAATATAAAAAAAAAAATTCCTTCGTTTTTAACAAATTCAATTATTTTCTTACTATTTTATTCAATGTTATAAAATAATTGTCTTAAAAACTACTACTTTTTAAATAAGATAATAAGAAAATTTAATTTAGTTATCGGTACATTTTATTAAATTGTTTTTACGGAAATATAAAACAAATAATCGATATAAAACCAAGTAAATAATAAAATTTATAATATAAATTATATATATAATATATATATATATATAGTACATACTATATAGGGCCATTTGGATTAGATATCTAGATGTAGGTATAGTAGATATGTATAAAGTTCAAATGTTATCTTATTTTTTTAAAGTACTGAAATGAAACTACATATTGCATGTATAATATATTATATTATGTATGCTTATATACCTACGTATACATTACATAAACATTAAGTTTCCCATTTTTTTTTTTTTTTTTATGTATATCTAATATCCTGTGGGAAAAAATTATAATTATTGTATAATTCGTTTAATTTTAATTTTAATATCATCAATCATCATATACTTTTTTTGTACCGGCATAATAAATGTGGGTATATTATACAGGTGAACACTACCAAATTCTGCTCAACTAACGAACACTAAAATTTTAATATATAATGTATTTTGTCATTTAGATACCGCACTGATATCGTTATTTTAGTTTTAAATAATTTAAGTGTTTTTGATTTTATTTATTTCGTAATTAATTGATTAGGTTAAATGGATAATAAATTCAATTGTTTAAAGTATGATTAAATATATTCAGACGTAGTTTTAAATTTTATCTGCAGTATAATAATAATTATAATACAACATATTTTATTAAAATTCTATCTTTTCTGTCTTATTTATTCATTTTTGCTGTCTTTCAAAAATCTGATAATACACCTATGACTTTAATTTTAAAAATCAAAATTTTTCAGTTATTAATAGACATATTATTAATACCAGCCTGTTAACAGTTATATTTTTTTCACGAAAAATTCAATAGTTGGTTTGATTGTGAGTTAATTAGCGTTATTATAATTTATAGCGTGGAAAAAGAAAACATAACTTTATATTTTTATACATACAATAATATTATAGTTTATAAATTAATTCACTTCAAATTTATCGCAGTTTAATACGTTTTTTAGTTATAACTTATAGATAAAATACCTCGATTACAATAAAAAAGTGTGGTCAAGTGGGTAAAGCTCTGCTGTACAGTAGATATCGAATGGATTTGTACTACAGTAGATCACTTTAATGTGCGTGTTAAATTTTAATGCAATGATAAGTATCATTGTATTCGAAAAACGATTCTGAACAGAGATGATTTGTCAGCTTAGAATATATAATATATTCCACTGGGTGGTGAAAAAGGTGGTTTATGTTTTAATGAACTGAATACATCTAAATAAAAATTATAAAATCATTTATAGAATATGTCAATCTAATCAACTGGTATAGGTATATATTTCAAGTTTCTACGATTAGTCATTTTTAACTATAAAAAAATTCTAAAATTATTTGATTGTAAATAATCGTTATTTTACACGTGAATATTTGATTTTGTAAAAATTTAAACTTAAGATAAAATTTTTTCAATTAGCTAATGCTCAATATTTTTTTTATAATTATTGTAAGTTAAACTTATGGTTAATCTTGTATTAAATTTTCAACTCTTAACTACTTATGCAAAATTTTTTATGAATTATATCTCAAAAATAATTTGCAAATATTCATGATTTTGACGAATTTTTGTCAAAATTTGAACTTCAAATATTAATAAAAAAAAAATTATGCCTAAGTATTCTTATAATTTTTTAATCACTATAATAATAACATATGAGGAACTTTGTATAAAATTTTCAAGTATTTTGATTGGGGCAAAAAAATCTTATCGACACTTCAAAAAAAATTTTTCAGAAAAATTGAAAATTTCAGTTGTCTATAAATAGCTCAAAAAAACTCAAAATATTTTGAAATTTAAATCATGTAAAGAAAATGCCAATTTAAATAACTGGTAAAATTTTCAAGTATCTACGACTTATACTTTTTGAATAATAACAAATATTTAAAATCGTTTGAGGATAAATCGTTATCGTTACACGATTTCGTAAAAATTTAAAATTCAAACGCACTTAAAATTTTTCCTATAATGATGCTTCGAGTTTTCTCTATAGCTACTTGAAGAAATACCTATGGAATACTTAGTGTTGTATTTTTAATCCTTAGTTATAAACACAAAAAATTTTATGATTTTTCAACTTCAAAATTACTTGCAAATTTTCGCGTTTTCGACAGATTTCGTAAACATTTGAACTATAAACGCTTATTAAAAAAAATTGTGACTAACGAATTTTAATTTTTTTTAGCTACAATAAGAACAACTCATAAGGAACCTTGTATTACATTTTCAAGTTTTTTTGGTCATCCAAAATTTTTTTACCCACACTTCAAAAAAAAAATTCGCATATAAATCGAAAACTTCAGTGGTCTATAAATAACTCAAAAAAAGTCAAAATTTTTTGAAAATTTAACTGTATATAGATAACACTAACATAAACATTTGGTGAAATTTCAAGTATTTATAGTGATAAGTTTTTGAATTACAACCATATAAAAAATCGATTCGGTCGAAAACTGGTTTTGCGTAAAAATTCCCGTTTTTCCGTCATTTTTTTTTTGTTTTTCTCGATTTTTTTGAAAACTGTTGGAAAATGTTAACTAAGGATATTCACTTTTCCATCGGAAACCAACCCTGAAGTTTGAAATTGAAGTATTATTTCGACTAGTTATGCTGTACACAGAGATAAAAAAAAAAAAAAACAAAAAAAAAACATACATCATTGTAAAATCAATACATTCATCACTCCATTCAGAATCTAAAAAATACTTAGAAAAATCAAAAATTTCAGTTGTCTATAAATATTTCAAAAATCCAAAATATTTTGAAAATTCAACCATCTATAGATAAGACATTAAGATTAATATAAAAATTTACTGAATATGTCAAGTATTTACAGTGATTAGATTTGTTTGTCGAAAACTGGTCTTGCGTAAAAATTCCGGTTTTTCTATTACTTTTTTGTGATTTTTTCCGAATTTTTGAGTACTGTTGGAAACTTCTTACTTTTAACTTCTATAATGCACCATGAATATTCAATTTGCCACCGGAAATCTCTCCTGAAATTTTAAATTGAAGCATATTTTGACAAGTTATGGTGTACACATGCAACACAAAAAAAACACATGTAATCATTGTAAAATCAATACATTCATCACCTTAACACTCTAAAATTGAAATGCTATTTTATTTTTAGTGAAATATTGTATTACATATATTAAATAAATATTGTTTTTAATTGAATTTGAAATAATAAATTATTTGGTAATTAGTTTTAATTATAATTTCGATGAGACAGTTTTAATCTAAGTATTTTGCTTTCATAATATATTGTACATGTTTACAAGGAATCTAAACAAATTTATTTACAAGTCATTTTGGTGATAAAGAATTTACATAAATAGAATGAAATATGTATAAACAGGCATAGTGTATCTGACCACCAGTCAATTGGTCAATAAATTTTAATCTTTAAGTAATTAAGTACCTATGTAGTTTTGTCATATACTTTTATCATATAACAGGAAGTATAAACGTGTTTCTCAAGTATTATTATACATTAATTTAACTTCAAACCTGGAGAACTACATTACTCAAGGTAACAATTATATAATTCCATATTTTAAACACCTATTATCTATAGGTATTTATGTATTAATATATAATGCGAATATTAAAGAACAAGACAAATAGAATTGCTTTTGACTTGATTTCCTGTTCAATAAAATCGTATTAAGTGCGATGTTTGTAGGGCTTGTGCATTATTTAAAGTCTACGTAGGTAATATATGAAGCGTACATACAAAAATGTTTAAAGTCAAAGCAACGAAATGTAAACAATCTTAATTTTGTAATGTATATATTTAAATGACAAAAAAAAACAACGATATAATATAGGTAAACTATCACAATCGAAAATGATAACCAATATAATATTATACTTATTCTAGACGATATTCGCGCGCGCGCGTATTATTTGCAATGTTGGTTCACTGCTTTCGTAGAGGTGGAAGCGGCGGCCTCGGCGGGTGAAATATTGACATGTTTTCCGTACCGTGTACGCGCTGCAGCCTGCAGTCAGTACTCAGTGGCGTGGCGCCTGTCCGCGGAGTAGTGTATTTATCCTGGTCGTCCGTTACCAATAGTTCTAGTTTTCGTAATTTTTATTGATCGTTACCGTCGTGTTTTTTTTCTCAATTTTCATCATTTGCAATCGTAACTGCTATTGTGTTCTTTAGTGTATTTTTTTTGTTTATTCTTCCAATCGAAATTTGTTTAGATACACTGCAAAATGTCGAAAAACGTATATCTTCCGTATCACGCGACATCCGAGAAAGCTCATATCAAGTCTATGGAACAGTATAGGGAAATGCACAATAAATCGTTGGAGTCTACCGAGCAATTTTGGTCGGAAATTGCGGCACAATTTCACTGGGAAACGCCGTACGACATCAACAACTTTTACTCGTATAACTTCAACGTTACGCAAGGGCCCGTGCAAATTAAATGGATGGAAGGCGCTACTACAAACGTGTGTTACAACTTACTGGACAAGAACGTGCGTAACGGGATGGGTGACAAAGTAGCTTTTTACTGGTAAGTTCGGCACCTGCAGATAATAATTACATTTTTGTTTTTTGATTTAATTGATATACACTGTTTAAAAAAATCAAATATTTTTACATCTTTATATAAATTTACTATAAATACCTACAAATAAACATAAAGAAAGGTTTTCTTTACTAGTAATATCGGATCGGTCTTCTAGAAAAATGTCTTATGGTATAGGCGTGGTGTTAACCTAGATTTCGATATGTTGTAACGAAAATATGGACATTTTATATTGATAGGTAAGCGATCCTGTGTCATTGTGCAGTTGCTTATTTCTGTATAAATTAAAACTTAGAGTGTTATTCTTAGGAATTTATTTTGGAATTTTTTAAATTTTTATTTGACAAGCGGCAGCCAATAATGGGAATTCGTAAGTTAGTTACTAGTTGTCTTATTTTTTCAGTGTATAGCAATTGAGAACATTTAAACTGAAAGGTTGAGCTACAGTGTAATCAGGAATTGGTACTTATTTGATTCGTACTTTATATAGATATTTTCCCAATTACAAGGGTTGTTGCATGACTGTTATATTACTTTACGGTAATATTTTCAGACCTGATCAGTGCATATAACCTTAAACAAAATATAATTACAAATATTAACTTATTAATATTATATAGTTATTAAATTAAATAAACAGTATTTAATTGATGGTAGGTATGGGAGTAGTATATAGGCGAATATAACGAATGTCCCGATCCTGGACAACAATGTCTTATATATAATTCAAATGACGTTCAATATTCATAAATATTAATTAGCTATTGAACCAAATATAGTTACCTACTTACTAAGTAGATTAATTTGAATAATGTACTTTACTTTTCTTAGCGTATACACATGTCAGTAATAAAACAAACCTAAACTATTGTAATATCTACCCGGAGTTATAACTCCCTGTTATAGGTCAACTAAGAGGTCTTATATTTGATTCAGATATTGAGTTTGGTACTTAGGTATTTATAAATAGTACACATTTTTTACAATTGTACACACCTATATAGGGTTTATCACGAATAGTTTTCTAATAATGTACCTAATGTTAATTAAACAGTATAAACTGCAGCTAAAATTGTTTGATTAAGTACGACTATACACATATTTCATTATAAAACAATATAATCATTTTAAGTTTAATGCTTCAATAGTTGATTTAAAATTTAAATAATAAAAATACAATTTGTTAACTTATATTATATACATTGTGAAGTCCTTATTAAACTAATATATAGCTATATTATAATATGCTCTCTGATAATTAAATGTCATAATAATTCATTTTAACATAATTCTTCATACAAATGTGTAAAGTAGGTACTTTGTATTTAAAATCTATGGTAAAATAATATTGGTAAAATATTTGGTAATTAGGTATAAAATAAAAATAAATATTTATGTAACCATATAGTTACCTACTTAAAATCAATAAATTAATTAAATAACTTCCTACCAACATATATTAAATTAGCTTTTAATTATTATTGTTTTTGTTGCTAATATAAAATCGAAAGTAGGCCTATACCAAATACTTACTGTACTGTTCAAATAATACAAATTACAAAACCTTACTAGTCAATCATATTATTATTATACTATCCATATATTTTATAATTAACAATTAGAGAACAATTAAGACATCACTAAAACACGGGTACTGTACATAGCTTTGCAACATACTATATTTTTATTTAGGATTTATTACCCATCTACATTTTTTTTTTATTTAAAAACTTAATTTCGACTATTTCATAAATTTAGCTTATGTTTAAATTATTATTAATTGAAATACTACTTAAGTTTAAAATCAATTGAAACTTATAATTTATGCTTAAAATGATAACATTATATTATCTACTCATAGATTTAGAAATTGAAGGTTAACGAGTTAATTGTATTACAGTTTCGTGTTTTTGTATTATTTTACAATAAATTATAAGTTATTACTTATAAGTACTTGTATATAGTTATATACTTAATTTTCATGGTCATTTTTTACTCATAAGTAAATAAGTAGTACTAAAGTTGTTTTAAGTTAAAAAAAAAATAACAAACCTATATTTAAATTTACGTTTATAATATTCAACTTACTTATTATTATATTAAAACAATTGTCTAAACGAGAGTTCTTTTGATTTTATTAATACAATTCAAATATTAAAAACCCGTTAAGTAAGTAATTATTGCTGTAAAATTAGTATCGGATGTACCTCGTCATTGAGTAGATCACTTAATTAATCATTACCTAATTAATGATGGACAAAACGTAAGATTTTTCCACTGTCCAGTAAGGCGCGATTGAGTATACCAATATACCATATTATTAGGTATACATTATGTTATTTTTATGACTTGTTATATTTTGTATTATTATATAATTACCTACTTAAATAAATATTTTTGTGAAATATAGTTCAAAATTGAAAATGGCAACGTTGCGGAGTTTTTTATGTTCAATCGTGTAAGTTTTCTTTTGTATTTCGATTTTCTGGATACGCCGACAAATTTTCTTAACCGTGTTGCAAAAAAAGGTTTTTTATGCTCAATCGTGTCGTAGCCGATATATCAAACCTGAATTCAATAATAAATCATTGTACGTAAACGATGAAAAAACCATTCTGAGCGAAAATAGTCCAACTTTTTTAATATAATCAATTAATTATTTTAATAGTCTTATTACAATTTTAACTGAACATATTTTCGTAACTTTCTTTTAATTTATGACTATTTTTAAAAGTAGTTACTGTGATTATTTTTGTCCCCAAAGTATAAACTAAATCCAATTTGCTATTAGAAATCACCCCTGAAGTTTAAAATCAAAGCATTTTTTTCTGCTAAAAAAGTGTTTTCGGACACAAAAAAAAAATTTAAAAAAATAATAAACATCATTATAAAATCAATACATTTATATCTCATCAAATAAACAATTTAATTCTTAACCTAATATCAAATTTATCTCCACAATATACCTAATTAATCATGATGTTTATACAAGTGTGTAACTATCACTCATCTGACTCAACTGCAAAATATTGTAGAATAATTATATTTTTATGATTTCGTATTTTAACTATCTAAATTTTATAAAGAATGATATATTATTTATAGATATAAGAAAACTAATAAAATATTATTGATTTAAGAGGACGTGCTACTCTATCTTAGGTATACTGGTTTATCAGAATCTATTTTGTTAGTTTAGGTAAATAATATCAAAGTGAATTGACTTATATAATTTAAAAGTAAAACTCTTATCTATGTTGTATAGTCAGCTATTTTGATATTTTAATTTTAAAGCGAGTTTGTTAAACCTAGGTTTCTGGTATAATAATAATTTATACAACCGTGTTTTTATGTAAAATATTAAAATTTAAAAGTGCTTAACAGTTATCACTTATTTTATTATTTTATATATATAAAAAAACCACAGAAAACACAAGCAATAATCTTAGCTTTAAATAGTATATTAGTTAATAAGTAAATTATACACTGAAATATTAATAGGTACCTACTAACAACTCAAAATGGATTCCGCTAAACGATAACTTGCTATATTATACGTTATGACCATCAGCATCACAACTATTTTTCAAAAAAAAAAAAATAAGAATTCCAATTTCCGTAATTTCTGATTATTTGATTTCTTACGTTTATTTTACTTAACCCGTAGGTGAGTAGGTACTTATATAATCAATGTTCGTGTTTCACATATAATTAGCATTAATAGTTTTGACATATTGAGTCTGCGTATTTTATATATTTTTAATTATTCAAACCTTCTTAACCGTTTAATAACCATGAATTAGTTATTTTCTAATACAGAAAAAACTAGTAGGTACACGATATAATATTATGTTTTTAACTTAAATAATTGAATTTATTTCGTATGATAAAGTTTTATATTTATTATAAATTTTAATTTAAGATAATTAATATTAATTTATAAAATATTATTTATTAATTTAATTTAATTAACATGAATTTAATTGGTATAAAAAATGAATTGTTTTTCATTCAAATTTTGTTTTACCGATGTTAAGTAATATTTATAGTACCATAAATCATAATGCATAAGTTTGCTACTATATAAGTATTATATATTTTTTATAATACTATATTATCGATTAGAAATTATATAATCAATGATTAATAGAATGTTTGATACCTAACGAATGTACAATATAATATTACAATTTAAAATAACTATATAGTAGTATAGTCAAACCTATATATTTGATATTGTTATCACCTTAAGTACAAAAAACAGAGAATTTATTCTGCTATATTATAGAATATAGATACTAGTTGTACCTGTATGTAGTATGTTTCGAGTATACCTCGTAGGCCATTGTAATGGATGTGTTAAATTTGATTTAAAATGATTCAATAAACAATCATTGTTAACGAAAAATTGATTCTATATGAATGACAACTGCAGGGGACTAGAGCGTAAATGCGTAATGCATAATCATCTTTTTCAAAAGTTACCTTGTGTTATATTATAACGAGTATATTTTTTTACTCGGTATCAGTAGGTTGAACTAATTTTTGCCAAAAAACATTAAATTTACTAGTCTATTACCAAGAGCGTAGGTATTTAAAATATCTTATGGGGGAGGAGAAAGCGCTAAACAAAAAATTTTAATAAACTTAACCATGTGCCAGTGCGCGAAGAATAAGAGAGGTTAATATTCTCAATAATAAAAATTAAAAAAGTATAAAATACAGGGCTACAATTCATTTGAGCACAATTTTCGAACAATAGAAACCTTTTTTTGGAGAAATTTAATCACGTATATACGTAACCTGCATGCCTCTCTAAATGTCCGAATTGGTCATTAGTCATTACTAATAGTGAAACATTATATACTTAAACAAAATTTTCTTTCACCCTTTATAAGGATTAAGACTTTCTGTCTAATCATAACCTAACCTTTTAGATTGATCAACAATTTGTTCACTATTATTATTTACAATAACATTAAAATTACAAAATTTATTTGTACATCGAAAATTAAAATATTCATTTTGTAACAGTCTGTATTCTCAAAATGTTTTAATTATTATTTAATAAACAAGGTTTTCTCTTCGTGTTAAGTAAATAGAGACCATTTGGAGAGAGAGCTGCAATCGGAAACTTATAACTAAAGTGTTTAAGATATTTATTATAACTTATAAGGTTAATCAATTATCGATGGAAATGTTTAATAAAAATAGAGTAAGAAATATTATAGCAATGAAATTCAAGCCTGTCCCACACTCTCACACGGTTCGTGTACTTGGGCGAGCATGGTAATCGCGATTATTACATTTCTGATAGGAAACCATGATTAAAAATAAAAATTATACTTTAAGTTTATACGGACACCCAACATTGTACCTACAAGCGTGTTTTCTTTGTTCACTATTTTGTACTCAAATGATTAATCGTAAATTTATAAAATATATTATTATGTGCTCAAATAAATCTCAGCCAAAAAACTGTGAAGTTGAGGGAATAAAGACCCTAGGGCCTAGGTAATAAGGTGTATGTAATTTGCGCCAAAAACAACCCCCCAAAAAAATATTTATGTCATTTGCGCCTCATCTAAAAATTTATTTGGTAATTTGCGCCAAATAAAATTAAATAAAAAGGCATTATATAATCTGTGCCATCGTATACCTTCTAAAATAAATTGTAGTCTACGCCATTGTTCACCTTATTAAAATTGTAATTAGCGCCACTGCCGCCACTAATATTATAATTATAAATAAAATGTAGGTACCTATATAAGTAAAACAAACTTCATGTATATTAAATAAGTAAATTTTCGTTTAGTATATACTATTTTTGTAATATAGCATAATTTTTTTTATAAAATACCTAGCCACTTATAATACCAACCTTACTCACCTTTTTTAATACTTATAGCTTAATAACAAAATTAAGCCTTTTCTGTCAATTTTATTTTGTTGATAAATTGAATATAGTTTAAAATGTGGCGCAAAATACCAAAATTAATTTGTATATATGGCGCAAAATACGTGTTATATTTTTATATTTTGGCGAAAATTACATACGTACTCAATTGTACCTATTCGTGGCGTAAATTAGTAATTATAAGTATTAAGTAATCAAATTGGCGCAATATACCATCTCCCAGGTAATATTTTCTTAAGTTTTCTAGAATACATATTCTTAAACGACCATTTGCTAAAAGCCATTTCAAGAAAATATAAATCTTGAATATTCGATTGCCAGTCTTATTACTAGGCTATAACTAGATTTATATATATAATTATTAAGTATAAAAATTAAAAATATAAAATAGTGGGTAGGTACGTTATGTTTATACTAACTACCTACTTTAGTTTCTAATATTTCGTACTTATTCTATTACCATGTGGCCATGTGGATAATACTGTATCGAGATAACGTGTCAGCGTACAATATCGATGACAATTTTAATTGTAAGACGACAAGCGGTTAGTCAAATGGTAGTCATAAATTATTAAGTTTTAAAAGCTATATAATAATTACAAACATAATAAAGGAATTGAAAAGAAGATGTGTTATGTTTATATTACCTACTTTAAATACATACCTATCTTATATTTAATAATAATTATTATATGGACTTTGGACCACGATAACGCATCGACTGTTTTAATTTTATGTTGACTATACACTGTCGCAGTGTCATATAAATATATAATACAATACTATTGCGATCGTCAATATTTGTAAAGTAGTGTACGTGTACCTAAAATATTTTAAAATATTTCAAATTTTAATATGAATACGTGTACATTAAAAGTTATATTGAGAATTGGGATACTTATTTGTAAACTGCGTGATAAACAGAGTACTAGACAGGTGATAAGGATAACATAATATTCTGATCCATCACATGGACTATGGAGGTTTGGATTTATAAAACAATTAGAAATTGACCATTCTGTAAATCAAGAAAAATGCGCTGCTGAAATAAAAACATTTAACTAAACCGAAAAGCTGAAGAACATTCAGAACGTAACCTGCTCAAATCGTACGTGTTTAATTAATAGATATATCTAGAGAAATTTCAATCAATTACCAGAATGAAAAAGTATAAAAAATAAAACAAAAATTATAGTTTAAATATTTTTAAAACTATAGGTATAAAATAAATTTAAAACTTGTTTTAAGTTTATTTCTATGGTTAAGTTTTTTTTTTATTCATCATAATAAAACAACTAAAACCTTAATGAAAAAATCATTATTTTACGTTAAAATATTCAAATTCATCAAAATTGGATCTCTAACGCTTTTTAAAAATATTCGCTATATATTTTCTATAATTTTTAACTTCTTTAAGAATAACTTAAAAAAAACTAAGCCACACCGCCCACACCAATCACCATTTATTACATTTTCAAGATTTTTAACCAAGAAACAAAAATGTTAACAATATAAATTTTAAAAGCTTACATATCTACCCATCTAGTACACGATGAACGTCATTAATGGATAAATTTTTATCTTATCAAACATTTCTAAAAATATTATGTATTTATTATTATCATTAAATGTTTAATAAATAAATATATATTATGTATGTATTCTTTCTCTACCATGTATGCATATTTAGTAGATTACAGGTATAAATTATAAATTGTACATTGTAAATAAAGAAAAATAAATATACTATACTTTAAAAATATTATAAACACCACAAGTCTCATTTTGTAGAATGAGAAACGAAAGTAAACAAATCTTTGAGTTTGTCTAACTGTAGAAACCAATTATTAAAATCTTCATATACTTATTATAGATATAAGTAGATACTACCGTTAGTTCCTATAAACATAATTTTATAATACCTAAAATGTATATAATATGACAAAATCCCAGACTACAATGTTCTATGCTACTTTCATTAATTTAATTTTCTATTTACACCTTCGCTTGATTTTACATAATGAACTTAATCTCAACAATATCTGCGAGCTTCAAGTCGTATCTATATATAATGATATACCTACCTATACTATATAATATACAGTTTGTATTCTTATTAAATCTCATCCAAACTACTACAATGTTAAAATGTAATAAAATATACCTATAATTATTTATTATAAACTAAAACAGGTACTATGCTAGTAACTAATTATTATATTTCTATAATCCACATTTGCATACAAATTACAAATAGTATAATCATATAGTAGGTAATAAATATAGTCAATATTGAACATAAGTAAGTTGCATAAAGTTCATTTTCTCTATTTCCTTAATATTTCATAAATTAGTGTTTTAAACAATCATAACGTTTATAATTGTCTTAATTACCTATGGGTTATTCATCTTATGTAATATGTTTTTAATCATGAAATAAGTAGGTACCTATATCGTAAGATGTAAGAATACTTAATCTGCATTCAATCGAATCTTTATTTATATGCAAATTATATAATATTTTTTTTTCTTTATCAGAGCTTTTTTTATTTATATTTTATAATGAAAATATTAGCAAAATTGTATTAAATTTAACAAAAAAAATAACACTTTTCCTTCATTCCTTCATTGCAGGGTATTTTCATTCAAGCCAACGATAAGTTCATTAATAATACTTATAATTAAAAACATAATACAATTTACATTTATAACATGAATGTTTTCATCTCGTACTATACATTTGATAGTTTCGTTCGATGAACATATACTATTTTACATTCGAGAGGTGAAGGTTATAAGGTCAACGTTTTTGTTAAATATAGCACTCAAATTTTAAAAACAGATCTTTTGACTTTCTTATATAATTTAAAATTTATTTTATTTATATTTATAATAAATTATTTAATATAACTGTGTTAATGATAAATGATAATTAATAAATTTAAACTATTTTCTCGTATTCGTATTAATATTGATAGTATAGTATTTATTTTTATTCCAGTTCAGAAAATATTGAAAAGTATAACACATACCTTACATATTAAAATTGATTTAAATAATATTAACCATATTATTTATAGTTTATTACCCAACTATTTTTATTTTTTAGTAGGTATCTATCCAATTAAAATGTAAAATTCGATCTATTTTTATAACAACAAATTGTCAATGTAGTCGATCTTATACGTTTGAATCAAATTACTACTACATTAATGGTAGTTGAACATAGTTGGTATCTACAATCTATCTATTATTTACTAAATCATGATATTTTTCAATAGTTATATTGCTTATTATTTAATAATAAAATATTTTTAAGAAATCTATCATCAGATTACAAAAAATGCCTATATCAAAATTATACCAATTTAAAATATTATTTATTGGTTACTTATAATTTTTAATTTAGTTTAAATATAAATAAAAATTTAAAATAAATTATTGTATGTATCTAAAACAATAACATGTACGTATAACAACTGATTGAAAATTTTAATAATTTTATTAAATTGCAGTCAATACCAAAATATACAAAATAACCAATAAGTACAATTAATAATATATATATATATATTATATATACACCTAAATTAAATCCAGACTGAATAGTACATCATTATAATCGTTTTATTGAATAGGTACATACCTATAAGTTATAGGTAAATTATAATACTACTATATGGTGAATTCATATTTCATAATATAATAAAAATGTATAATACATAATTAATTATAATATTATAATATCAAGGTGTTTTAGATTTAATTAACTGATTTCAGCTTATTTGTAACTTATAAAATTATAGTAATATATAATAAAGTGTAAGGGTAACTTATATTTTAACCAAACTAATTATTTATTGTGGTAAATAAAAAGTGTACATCTCTAAAGTAATTTTATTTTCCTAACCCGTTATATTAATGCACCCTATAAAATTATGTACCGTATCAATTGAACTGGCGCAGGCCCAATATAACCTGTCGCATGTCGGGCTTGTTAAATATTGTGACTGTCTGTCTATTATTATATTGTAGAATTCGACTATTCGAGTATTCGACATAAATGATTAATTATTGGCAAGTACCTAAACTATATAAAAAAAATTTGAATTTTGGAAAATAATTGACATTATTTTTAACATCATGAACTTAAGTATTTGCTAAACAATTTAATATTTGCTATTCAATTTAACACAGCTTCAAAAACTTATTTTAATTTCCATTATGAAAGTGAGTTGTAAATATTTAATATTTACAATGGAAATTTAATACATAATCACGTTTCTATCTAGGTATTAATTATTATGTAATTTCATATTTTGATGAATTAGGTACTCTGTCGATATTTAAGAATAAAATCATTATATTTTATGTAATTAGTTTAGATAATTAATATTTATTAATTAATCAATAATATTATTAATTCATAAAATTTGTTTTATTGATTTAGGGAAGGCAATGATCCGGAAGACTATAGCAAAATCACGTACAAAAAGCTTTTAGAAGAAGTATGTCGGTTTTCAAACGTATTGAAATCCAAAGGTGTAGTTAAAGGTGACCGTGTTGCAATTTATATGCCAATGGTTTTTGAGATCGTGATTGCTATGTTATCGTGTGCAAGAATCGGAGCAGTTCACTCTATTGTAGTAAGCTTTAAACGATTTTATAGGTTATGATTGGCCGACTGGGATATTAATATACATAATACTTTTAATAAGATAATACATTACAGACTAATAATTTATATTTAAAGATATGTTAGCATATTAATTGGGTAGTTTGTATACAGCCATAAAGGTAAATTAAAATATAACATACAATATAAGCAAGTTGCAAAATCAATTGATAAACATTAAGTTGGATTATGATAAGTAAGAATGTTAGATCCTATCCTTAGCTGAAAAGAATAGGTACCTAAGTATATAATATAACCATATACGACGATCGACAGCTATAATAGACATTCACATTATATATCAGTCAGAACCACTCTATAGGTACCTAGTTGTATACAGACTACCAAATATACCAACCTGCTATGAATCAATTCGATAATATTGATTAGTCGTTGATAAGTCACTCGTTATTTACATGCAAATATCTTCATAATATATTGCTAGGTAGGTATAGTAAATAGTCGGATGGATTCTAAGTCAAAACATCCAAACCAAAATACTTCATATTCAATAGATACCTATTTTGATGTTTGTCGTTTGATATAATCATATTTAAATATTACCATATTTAGTAGGCATACCTACATAGTTAGTCAGAAATCAGCTGTTGAAAACCTATAATAGAACATAGGTTAGGTTAAAAAAGGTATTTTATTGTATTTAAATAGTAACAGAAGGATAATATAGCTATGTTAATTTCGCCCATGAGTAGGTACGGATATCAAAGTGTTCCAAGTGTGAATTTCTGAAGTATAGACTAATTAGTGTATATATTATATATATGGGCACCGCGAGCGGGGGTGCAAGGGGGTGCACTTGCACCTCCCTGGCTTTTCAAAAAAAATAAAAAAATTGAATGGTATTATATAATGTATATTAGAATTAGAAATCACCGTATACTATGCATAAATGCACCCCCCTGATAAAATTCCTGGCAGCGCCTATGATTATATTTATATATATATATATATATATATATATATATATATGAATATGAGTATCTCTAATAAACTTACATTCAAGTGTAAGTACCTATATAATATATATTATTTCAAAAGTCAAATTTAAAAGGCTTACTAGGTATTTAGATAGTTCAAAGATTTTCAATGATATTTTTTTTTAAACAATACCTACCTACTCAATATAAATAATTGTAATACTAGTATTAATTTTATATTACCTTGTATTATTTTAATTAGCTCTCATACTAGTCTATAAACTATAGTAATTAATAAATAATAATAACTCAATTAAGTTGAATAACTCATAAGTCATAAGCTTATATTTTTGAGTATTAGTTCGCAGGATTTTCATCTGATTCGCTAGCAGAACGTATGGCTGACTGTAAGTGCAAGGTCCTTGTGACTGCTGATAGCGTATACAGAGGAGACAAGTTGTTAAACATTAAAAGCCTTTGCGATATTGGTAATAAATTAAGATACATGTATATTAATTAAATTAAATTTTAAATAAATATATTTTTTTCACATTCTAGCAATGGACAAAGCCAAAAGTTTTGGCCACGAAGTTTCAACGTGTATTGTAGTTCGTCACTTACCACGTCTTCACAGATCCATAAATACATCTAATGGTACAAATGGATCGAACTCCGACATAATAGATTTACACTCTGATGTAGGTATCTAGGTATATGCAATAATAATTATTCTATTAAATAATAATCTGACGTCTCGCGACCATAGCGCAATTTAGAAGTACCTAATGTAGTGTTTAATTTCTTCTTACTATTGTTTTGTTTAAAACAATAATTTATTTCATTATTATTGATTTAATAATTACATTTGTTTGACCCCTGTTTCATGTATACCTATAATTTCTAGAGCCTCACACGGACTTGACCTACCTTACCCGCACAGTCAGGTTTTTATGGTTAAAAACTTAAACCATAAGTTCGAACACTGTTCGGGTTGCTGGGCTTAATTAAAAATAATAATACTATGATCGGATCAAAATCAGGCTTCTAATAAAATAATTCGGATGGTATACCAAATTATTATATATTTATTTTGGATCGGGTTAGTGTTAGTCACAAGATATTTGGTATAATATACGTAGTTAATTTGTGGGATTTTCTAGCCGACTGCATTTTCGATTAGGGTTGGGTCAAATTTAAGTATTTATATATTTTTTGTGGTTTCATATGACTAATTTTCATATTCTCGTATCGGATTTTATTGAGTCTGTGTAACTTAGAATTTCCGTAGGGTTAGTTATAGCAGCGGTTTAGTAACTACGTTCTACACCTCAAATTGCATCATTGTGATTATCGAAAAATGATGTAGAAAACCAGTACCTAATATGGATCTTGTATTTAGGTACCTTGGACTGATGGACGAGATTATTGGTGGCATGATGAGATGGATGATGTAGAACCCTCTTGTTATCCAGTTTGGGTATCTGCAGAAGATCCACTATTTATGTTATATACAAGGTTAGTATAGATATATATAAGACATAAGTACATAATTTCCAAAAGTTTTTAATAGTTTTGAGCAAGATAGTGCTTATGTTTTCATTAATGAGACAATAATCGAATAGAATAATTAAAAAACTACTGGTGGTTATATTTTCTTAATCCAGAAGCTTTGAATTATTTCAATGTCAATAATCGATCTCAATTAATTTTATATTAGGTATTTAGGCATCTAGCTAGTTATATTAAACTAATAAGTTATAGAACTAGTTATTTTATGACCAAATTCGTATTAAACACAACAGTAAACACATGAATAAATAAATAAATATACTTAAATGATGTACCTAGTAATTTTTTTCTAAATTTTAAATATATTATTATTATTTTAAGTGGTTCGACGGGAAAACCAAAAGGAGTGCTTCATACAACTGGTGGTTACTTATTATATGCAGCTACCACGTTCAAGTATGTTTTTGATTACCATCCAGGGGATATTTATTGGTGCACTGCTGATATTGGTTGGATCACTGGCCATTCTTATGTTGTTTATGGACCCTTAGCAAATGGGGCAACTTCAGTTATAGTAAGAGCTTTTTTCTCATTATTAAGTGCATCAAGAGTTTGATTATTAGAAAAAATAATAATATTATTTTGCTTAGAAAATTAAAAATGTATTTTAAAACACAAAACAAATAAAATATAATTAAACAACGTATATTTTTTTAAACTTTAGTTTGAAGGAACACCATTTTATCCAGATAATGGTAGGTACTGGTCAATTATCGAAAAATACAAAGTTACACAGTTTTACACTGCACCGACAGCTATTCGTGCACTAATGAAGTTTGGAGAAGAACCAGTAAAAAAGTATGAACTTAATTTGATAACTTTATTGCTTTAAATATTAATTTAATTTTGTTTTTAGACATAATCTTGATTCACTTAAAGTATTAGGTTCAGTAGGTGAACCAATAAATCCGGAAGCTTGGTTGTGGTATTACCAAAATATCGGTAAAGAAAGGTGTTCCATAGCAGATACATTTTGGCAAACTGAAACTGGAGGGCATGTTATAACTCCACTCCCAGGTTGTACACCAATGAAACCCGGATCGGCAGTAAGTGTTTAACTATACAACTAACCAGATCATTCCAAACAACTACCAAGTAACTCATTGGTGTTTATAGTCATTTCCATTCTTTGGGGTTAAACCAATCCTATTGGATGAAAGTGGTAAAGAAATTGAAGGAGTTGGCGAAGGATATTTAGTGTTTAATAAGCCTTGGCCTGGTATGATGCGCACATTATTTGGAAATCATGAAAGGTTCCAATCAGTTTATTTCAGCAAATTTCCAGGATACTATTGCACAGGAGATGGTAAATTCAAATTAATGTTTAAACTACAAAGTTTATAATTTATTAGAGAATAATTGACATTTCATAATAGGTGCAAGAAGGGATGAAGATGGATATTTTTGGGTGACTGGTAGAGTAGACGATATGTTAAACGTATCTGGACACTTAATGAGCACTGCTGAAGTAGAATCTGTACTCACTGAACACCCAGATGTGTCCGAAGCTGCAGTTGTATCCAGACCACATCCAGTAAAAGGAGAGTGTCTTTATTGTTTTGTTACTCCTAACCATGGCGTGGCTTTTACACCAAAACTTTCATCTGAGTTAGTTAAAAAAGGTAAATTTGAAATAGTTAATTTGAATTTAAACTTAATTAAAACCACCTAGTTAATATTTATTAGTTAGCTACACAAATAAAATACTCTGCTTTAGTGAGGGAATCAATTGGGCCTTTTGCTATGCCGGATGTTATTCAACATGCACCAGGTCTTCCAAAAACTCGGTCTGGAAAAATAATGAGAAGAGTTTTACGAAAAGTAGCAGTCAATGACAGAGAAGTGGGGGACATATCAACACTAGCTGACGAACACATAGTTGAAGAACTGTTTAAAAACAGACCAGAAAAAGCATAAAAAGTTACCAAAAAATAATTGTTTTATAATAATAATATTGTTTGGTGCAAACATGACCGACATATCAAATTGTGAATTTTTTGTCTAAGTCCTGAGTAGTATGTAATCAAATAAATTGTCTTAAACAATTAATTTAGGGTGACATATAGATGCTCGTGATTTATTATAATGAATATTATTTACTTATTCTAATAAAGTGATGCTCACTACCATAACTAATTGAGCTCATCTTTATTATAAGTGAATTATATTCAATACTCATTAGTTGACAGTTGCTTATAAAGTTATAAGTTTGACAACTAGTGTTGTCAGTTGTTAAGTTTATTATTATGTTTAAACTAGTTATACAAAACTTATTATGATGATAAAAATCTGCTTTCTTAATTTTTTAATAAGAGCAATTGTATCAACATAATATAAATGTACCTAAACAATTACAGTTGTAGTATTATAAGTGTTACTGTTATAATATAATTATTGCATGGACGATTAAAATGTAAGAATCGTTACCTAACTTATATTAACTATATTTACTAAGTACCTAATCCTCTCCAGCAATGATATTTACAATATGAAATTAAAAATAAATACTTATCTATTTATAGAATGTCAAATGTATACTTATATATTACATATATATTACTCTGTAAGCTATAATAATATTATATTATACTATGTTTATGTACAAATTTTTCCATTGAGAAATCAAAATGCAACAAATGATATCAAACTAAAGCACAAACCATTTATTTTTATTTTGTGACGCTATTTGTATTGTTAATTAAAATATGCTTACAGGAATGAATGTCATAAAACTAAAATTTAAGAGTATCACATACACTTACGCAACACATACATATCATTTTAAAAGTTATTTTATAACAGTATAAATTGTTAATTATATTTAATCTATATTGTATTGTAATTTATAACCATTATTCTTATATTATTTGAATAAATAAAGAAAAAATTATTGATACAAAAATTGGTATAAAATCTTAATTTATTCATGAATTAAATATTGAGAATATTGAGCTATTATTTATTCATTTGAAATACTAATACTATCAGTTTTAATTAAATCTCCATAGTACAATGTTTTTGAGTTCAGTATGTTGTTCAAGTAATTACTTTCTATTTCGGCTAAATTGCCTTGGCCAGCTAAAGAAATACACTAAACAATAAAATAGTTTTAATTAATACACTTGTTAGGTAATACAAATATTGACATAATATATACATAATATTATAATTATTACATAATCCAAAAATTATCAGAAATAAATTGAAACAAAAAAAATTGCTCTTATGTAAAGTGTATCTATCTCACTAAAATAGACAAACAAAAAATGTATGGACACAAATAAATAAATGAATTTATTAATTTAATAAATAAATTATAAATAGATTTTAAAAAGTTATCACTTTAACAGGTTATAACATTTACATATTTGAACCAGGAACTAAAAACCAAAAAGAAGTGTATCTAGAACCGAAAGGTGTTTAACATGTTGGAAATCCAGAGTTGAATTTAAATATTTTCAATTAACAAAAACAAAATCAAAACCCATATTTTAAAATTAAAAATATTATGTTTTACAATGGTAATTTATTAATTTTGTTTTTACCTACACAATTATTTTTCAAGTGTATAGAGTTATTTTATAATCTATTATTATTATTTTTTTAATAAATTATATTTTGTGAAATCCTAAAATTTAAATTACTACAATAATTTTGTTAATTCAGACTTGATGAAAAGACCACTATATATTTATATTTTATTTTTATAATATGTATAATGCAAATTATTATTTTTTGTGTATCTAAAACTATAAATTAAACAAATACTACATCCTAACCTAAATAATACTCTAACCTACCCTTCACTTAAGTATTTCAA
Source organism: Aphis gossypii (assembly GCF_020184175.1). Lineage (NCBI taxonomy): Eukaryota > Metazoa > Arthropoda > Insecta > Hemiptera > Aphididae > Aphis > Aphis gossypii. The sequence goes on along the minus strand of NC_065530.1, from coordinate 51,295,596 downwards.
GAACCTAAAATAAAACTTTAATGAAATAATTTAATACTAGAACCAAAAAAAAACAAAGATACCAGCCTCTGATTTAAATGCTATTTAGTTTTTTAAAAATATTATTAAGACTTTGTAATTATAAAAATTTCTATATTCCTTTAATTTTTAGTAGACCAAGCTAGAATTATTTTTTATACAAATAAATTTAAAATGCATATTTAAGAATTTTGGAAAAAAATTGTTTACTTCTTAATTTTTATATAAATTTTTTTTTTCATAATTTATATTTTATTAAAACAATTTACTTTTATTCTCAATGTAATATATGCTCAACTATTTTTTATTTTTAAAGGTTATGTGAGTAAACAATAAATCAAATTTATATAAGTGAAAGTATTTTATATAAAATTATAGGTATTTAGGTAAAACAATTTCTTAAATTATAAACTAATTATTTTGATATTTTATAAAATAGGTACCATTTTAATTTTTGATTTATTTTCAAACCAACTAAATATAACTATATTAATCATAACTTAACTACCAGTTATTCTATTATTTTAGGATAATTATGTAATTATGTATTTGTATTGAGATTTAAATATTAGTAGTAGCTTATATCATAGGTTAAATATATTAATTTACAGTTCAAATTAAACATACTTGATTGTCTTCAATATTCCTTGGGAGAAAGAATGCAATATTTGTAGTTATCTGACGAGTTAATTCATAAAGGTATTTACCACCTCCGTAACTTTGCATTATATCGTCAATATTAAATTTTTTTTTTTTGGAATATGAGGGGCCGCCCCATGGTGGTGATAAAAATACAACATCCGCTTTTAAAGTAGGAACCAAAGCATAATAATCTCCAATAATAAATTCTATGCGATCTGATACACCATAAACTTCAGCATTATTTCGTGCAAGCTCTATTTTCTTTGGATCAATATCTATTGCAATAACTGAACAATTTCAATCATTTTAATTGAATTTTCATAAAATCTTTAAATTCCAAAATTATAACTATAAATGGATGAATTCGTTTAAAAAAATTAATTAAATCTACCTACCTTTTTTACAAGTTAATGCAAATTGAATGGTATTGCCACCAGCACCACAAAATCCATCAATTATCAGATCACATGTACACCGTTTAGCAATCATGCGACTTATTACTTCCGGTGTCACTGAATACCAACTTTCTAAAAAATAATAATATAGCCTTGTGTGTAGCACAACATACAAATAAAACAAAAATTAGCATAATATGAAAAGTAAAATTACTCAATGATGCAATAGTATAATAAATTATTAATTAATGTATTGGTAAATTATAACTAAATAATAATTATAATTTTATATTATTGTTAATATTATATCATGAGTAAATGTAAAAATTGAATTTTTATTTTTTCTACAATTATTGTAGCTATAGACAATATGGGAAATCATTTAAACACTAAATTAATTATTATATTCTTACTTCATGGTTAAAATACTTAGAACTTTTAAAATATTTATTATCATATTACAAAGTTGTATTTTATTCAAGATTTTCTTGTAAGTATTCCTTACTCAATAAAGGACATTCACAACATTATGACAAAAATAAAATTAGTATAATAATGAATTGTAATCTTTTGCTTACCCTTGTCTAATTTAATTCCTTGGTCAAATTTTTTAAATAACCTATACCTAGAATGCCAATATTTCAGCAATGAAGGGTCTTTTTGTATTTCGTTGGGTAATGTTTTTAAAATTTTTGGATCCAATTCTTTACGCTTATATTTTTTGAATTCTCTTCTTCGTTTATGTTTATTTTTAAGAATTCCATCACTACCCATAATTAAGAGAAAATAATTCAAATGAATCACATAAATTAAACCTTGTAATTTGGATTTTAGATTTAGAAGTTTGGAATAGATTAAAATATTACTTATACGTTTGTTTTGTACGTTTGTTACTTTGTTCTTAACTTAATACTTTTACTTTCAGCGCTTTCGGTTTAATCTTTAATCTAAACTGTGATGATATCATTAGCACGAACTACTACATGTAGTAGTTCGTGATCATTAGTTATATAATAAAATAAATATTTATTATATAATCAATGATAATACATGTCTTATTGATAATAATAGATAATAACCATGAACTAAAATATATCTTAGTATCTTAATTTATCCAAAAGACCGACCATAATATATTATTCAAATCTGAACCTACCGTCACGGCGTCACAGGAACTACTGAAAAGTGCTGATACATTGGAATTTATATTTATCGTTAATATATCGATTCTCAACGAATAATTGTCATGAAGCCTGGAATAGTTGCCGATGAAATGTTCCCTGAAGGGACCAGTGCCATAATGGATATGGATGATGAGGTAATTTAAATAAATGATATTATATTTATCATTAAATTAATAAATGTATTGTTTTTAGACCGGAAGCAATGTAATATTTGAAATGAATGACAAGAGTCTACAAGCTGAATTTTTTAATGGTAAGTATGTTTTTAAATACAAACAAATGGTAATTTCATTTTTTGGTACTTGTGCGTTATCGCGACAACGCACATATTTTTAATACATTTATTATTAAACAAAACTATTCGAAGCTTATGTCAATGTAATTATTAATAATGTTGTTGGTAAAATTATAGACTATGGGCATTGTTTTTTGAACCCTGTGACCTGCCTTAGGTGGTGTTGCATAGGAAATTGAGAAATATTTTCATTTTGAATGTCCAAATGTGCGAGTGACAACACATGTCCCTAATTTTCCCTAATAGAATTAGAATTAGAATTTACTTGCAAAATGCAAGATTTAAGTGGGACACGGTGTCACTATAACCCATAATATGTGGTAGTTGCGATAACGCACAAGTACCCATTTTTTTTCTTATTTCAGTTATTTTAATACCAAGGTATTCAGTTATTAGTTAATTATTTTAAAGGGAAATCAAGTGTTATCATACCAGGGAAAATAAAAAATATTTTGTTGATTTTAATTTTGTGTTAACATTAGATATAATGTAAGTACTAAAAGCATGATAAAAAAATGTGAGTAAATTTTAATATTTTCAGTATTAAGCATAATATAACTTGACATATTAGTCAAACTATGATGTTTAGTTAAATGGAGTTTTGAGATGCTTCTGGGAAATAATAATGTAAACATCATTCATTACTGCTATTAAGAGTGCGTGCTATGCTGATCTGTTCATCACATAATTTTTAACAGTTAACAATGACCATTATTGATCTTGAAAAAATATTATATAATAAATAATAATATAGTATATCCTTATAATAACCACATTAAATAATAGAGTACCATTTATATAAGCCCATACCTATACTGTTTATATGTGGTCACTGTTTGAAAATATTAAAGTTGAGTTGGCAATAAAACATTTATCTGATCATAAAAAATGTTGAAATATACAAATATTCAATAATATGTAAAAATTTAAAATTATACATAGTCTTTAGAGACCAGGAAATGTTGGCTACTTTTCTAATAATTCTTTTCTAGAAGCATTATAATTTACTGATCATATAGTTCTTTATTTTTATTTGTCTTCTTTATACAATCCAGCAGGCTACTGCAATATATAATGTACTAGCTGGTCCACGGAACATTTTTCCACCTTAGAGGCAATATATGAGCAGAATTTGAAATTTATTTTTATTAGGATAACAAATATAAATTAAAAAAATAAAGTATTTTAATGATTGTTTATTGGCCATGTATTTTGGTGCATGAGTTGCACTGAAAAACCTTGATGATCATGTTCCTGTTCAAATCCTCGATTAAATGTGTTTAATTTTTCATGAGATATTACATGTCTTTGATCAAGAGCTAAGCCCAATTATGTATTTCCCCATTCATCTCAATATTGGTTGTTGGTTTACTCGACGATTTAGCATTGCCAACCAAGCTGTTTTACAGCCTGCCTCGCTTTGATCTTGTAATTGAGAAGCACGAAGTCGAGTCATAATAATGTGGGGCTCTTCGCGTGCAATTGATCACCATGGAAACATAATTATTGTTATTTCAACTAATAGCAACCAAACTTCAAATTTCCACCTTAAATCTCAAAATGTCTGTTTGAGAGTACTTCCCAGGGTTGGGCCCTTTACTTTAAAAAGTATCCTTCTCCTGGTTTTAAGCTATTCCGCCAATTTTCAGCCAAATCGGTCCAACTGTTCAAGAGTTATAAATAGTAAAACTAACACAACTTTCTTTTATATATTATATAGATTAAAATAAATTTTTTAAAAATTGACAAAGTAAACCAAGAAAATTTAGAAAAACTATATTCATCAACTAACAGTAGTTGATATTCTTTGTAATAGATTTAGCTTTCATTTAAAAATTAAGTATTAGATATATAATGTATATTAACTTTTAAAAACTTTTGAAGCTTTTCTACTGCTTAAAAATTGTAATGTGTGGGATACTGAGATTGTCTTTTTTCTATAGTATTGATTGTATAAGATGGGTATAAATATATTTGGTTATCTTATATAATTATTATATTTAAAGAAAAACCAATTGTGCACTCCTGGAATAAAATGGTCACAAAAAAAAAAAACAGTGTTAAAATCAACTGATTAAATTTGATCAAATCAAATTTACAATAATAGAAAAATGTTAACATTTTGAAATTGACTTTACTGTATATACCTATTATCTATTATATAAAGTCACTCAGTTTAGGAAGACTTGTAATTTAGTGCATTATGTTTCCATTACTTTGTACTCTAATAAATAACCTATTCTATTGTTTTGTTTATTAATAGAGACTACTTGTGTTTTTCAGATTTTGATGATCTCAATGATGATGACGACTTTTAATATACAAATGTTAAGTCATGAAAAAATAATCCACATATCATTACTCGGTTCATACTAATAAATAATGTTGGTGTCGTCATAATTTTTTTTTTAAATATTGTATTATGTCAAATAATTATTTGTAATATACCTATTTTAGTATTAAAAATATTAAGCTATTTATTATTTATCTATATGTTATTTATCATCATTAATTTAAAAATTATTTGTCCAAGTAGAATGAGCTTAATAACTGTTAAGAAAATCTCTGGCCTATTTCACGCAATTCTAAGTATAAATTGAAAAATAAAATATAATATATTAACTATAAAATACTTAAAAGCATATTTCTTTAATTCTTTAACTATACTAAAAATATTTTTAAATAAAATACGATCATTGTAATGTAATACATTATATATTTGCTGGGATTAATATGTAGTGTACTACCAACCTTAATAATAAATTTACATATATAATCTCACGGCTTAATATTTCTTGTTGCCCAATTGTCATGAGATTTTCCTGTACCTATTTTATAAAAATAAATAATTTAATTTTGAAGTAAAAACAGTTAAAAATTTAAATAGTTATGATAATTCAGTTAAATTTTAGAGACTAGTATTGAAAACTTCTTCTGCATTACATGTTGTTGAAAAACAAAATTTGTCATAGTCTTGATATTGAACTATTTTATCATTAATTACGTTTATAGTTCATTATTAAGTGTTCCATTACCTAAAAATGATATAGTATATTACATACTTTCCTTTTTTTTATTTATACATATTATTTAGCTAATTTTACTGTGTGGATACAAGTAATATAAACCCTTGAATGTTTGGCACTTATTTAATTGATAAATCTTTATATTTATTTTTATTAACATTGTTTACAGTACTATATCTCTAGATTACTAAAACGTAACCAGAGGTGTGAAATGGTAAGAATCCGACCGACATGAAATTTTCTACCATCACAAAGGCGCGACACGAATATATTTTTTTTTATATATTTTTACACAGCAACCAGTTACTATAATCAATCACTGTCTTGACTGGTAACATTCTCGGTGTCGCACAAATTAACAGAATGACCCCCAGCCATAAGACATAAACATGTCAAAAATAGATAAAGATTTATCCTCCATCTGTCTTCAGGCAAACTTTTGCTTTTTTTTCTACATTTGCACAGGATAGCCAGGTAGCGGTGTTTTACTTTTTCAGCTCAGTTGAATCTGTACTAATTCATTATTTATTTATTTATCTATTTTTTTTAAATTTACAAAAATAAGTCCAAATACAGATTAAAAGCGCAGTAATTAAAAGTTAAATATTACTGTAATAATTTATTAATTAAAAATTAAAACAATGAAAAAAGGAATTTAAAATAAAATAATAATAACTACTCTTATAGTTTTTACAGAATTACCATTCATTAATAGTGTATTGATCAGAGAGAATAACATATATCTGAAAAGAATTGGAGAATTATAAAATATACAGAGATCTTTAATATTATAAGAGTTAATTAAAATTATTAAGTCCTAAAAAATCTTGCTAAAAAAATAAGATTTAAATGGTTACTGACATTGGTATTGTCAAAATGAGGAATTCCAATAAAAAATTAAAAAACAAAAAAAATTGCTTTGAACAACTTTAATGCAGTTGGAAACAGTTTTATGTATCATCTAAACTCAAATGTGTAATAGGAAAAAATCTATTGGTGCAGTTTTACTAAAAAAAAAATGTAAAACATCATTGTAAGAAAATTTGTTTATTTGGTTTCAACAAGACAAGTATATAGTCATTTTAAAAGTAATATAAGTACATATATAACTTATTTAAATAAGATAATTCATTTTAAAAAATGCTTCTTATAATAAAATTAATGAATTCAACTCAGTCTTACTCAGTGATAAACACTGTAATACAATAGATATTTTTTTATACAATAAATATTGATTGTAGCTCATAATTTATAGCACCGTATATCATAATTAAAATGAGATAATATTCTTAAGGAAAATAATATGGTACTAATTGAATTCACATACTTTAAATTGAGCATAAAAAATGTAATGATTAAAATAAAATCTAAAAACTGTTTGATACCTTAAATTACATATTTAATTTAAAAAAAGGAAGTATTAATAACATTATAACTTACGGTTCTCCCTTAGAACAGTAAAAATATACTTAGGTTATTATACAATATGCATTAATTGTTAATGATGACTAAAAATGAATAAACATAATTAATCATTAATCCCAATAGGGTTCATCAATTTCAAAATTGTCAACATCATAGTTGTAAACGATATTCTCATTTCTAGCTCGTTGAGCTTGCACTATGTACGGTTGCATTTCTTCAGCTTGAACTGATCTTGGCTTGTAAGGGCATGTTTGTAAATGATTAGCCATTTCATGTTTTTCTAAATAATAGTAATGTCCGTAAGGACATTTTATTTTATCTGGAAACATCTTTTTGCACTTTAAAAGATGATACGGCAACCTGTGACGTCGAAGTTTGTGGTTTGGATTTAATGGACATTGCACCATGTCCAAATAGTAAATACCAAAATCAATAACCTCTTGATTGGATTGATCATTACTCAATTCTTTTTCTGAAGACATCTCTAATATAGTAACCTGTTAGCAAAATAAAATCAATTATTATGTAAAATAATAGTATACCTAATAGTGTTTTGAACGTTATCAATAATTTGAAATAATTAATTAACGACTACATGATTCAGATTTGAAAATTACTAAATAGGTATTGTTTAAAACGTTAGGTTTAAACACGTTTTATTAGACGAGTTAAACAAAATTATTTATTATCAAATATTATATTAAATACACATATTATGTATTACAGTACGCACTTTGCTCCGATTTTTTTGAATTTCACAATTTATAAAAGAAACAAATATGTAACGATAGGTACTGTACTACCTAATACCTGTAATAAGTATTAATAATAATTTATATTTATCAAGCAGTATAATATGAATCAAAAAAAACGATTTATTTTCTAAAAATATATATAGTTATTATATACAAAGTAGATTAAAAACAATCTGGTGGAAATTAAACAATACTAGTTACTAAGTACTAACGTAGTGATACAACCATGGTTAAATTAATTACAAAATTACTGAAAAGTGTATCTGTGAAAGTCTGAAAATCTAATCACAGATATCTATATATTTCATAGAAATCCGTGATAATATCACAGATAATATTATATGATATTATCATATTCACGGATACGCAACGAACCTGTGATAAGTGAAGCACTGAGCTTCTCAAGTTGCGGCAAGATTTCTAGCGCGATCTCGTATAGTATCTACATACTAATTCCTGCGTATTTTTAATTCGTGAAAAATATTTAATTCGTTTTTTTCAAAATCTATATAAAAATATTAGATTATGAATAAAGTCTGTTTTGTATAAGCACAATATAATAATAATGAGCACGGATTAATATATTAACAACCACAAAGATTATATTTAAATCGAATCTATGGTAACAGTATTAACTAATAAGTCAAAGATAATAATACATGCATTTTAAAACTTTGATCTTTTATTAATTATATTATTCAACAGACATCTAACCAATATTTCTTTTTTTAATATATCATTTTCAATCAATATGCCGCCTCGGTTAAATTTGATAAAAAGTTGTGAAGAGAATCAAAATCAAAAGTTCAGTACCATGCCAATTGTAGAAAAGAAATCCTGGTCGGATGAAAATAGCATAAATATACATGTTTGCGTCAACGGGCCTTATTAAGGCGTACGTTGGCCGCTAAGTCCTCCGGACCTTCGTGAGTGGGAATATTTATAAGTGAACAACAATTTGCTTATAATGCAGAGCACAATATAATAATAAAATAATATGAGGAGTAATAAAATACAAATAACAAGCACAAATAATAATAAAAGGGATAACAATATTATAATGGGGAATGGGGAGCACCTTAGGACCACAATAACCGGTGATGTCTTGCGCTGGACCTAGTAGCGGAGCTTCTAAAGGATTCGACGAGCTTGAATCCGAACACGTGGAGCGACGATGCGTATGAGCACTGACTGACGACAACAGTCTTCGCGAGCGAGTGGATTAAGTGTGGAGCAACTACTTTAACCACACGCCGATGGTGAGAATACAAGATTCAAAGGCAACCTCAACAAAAGGCAATGAACAAACGGAGGTAGCAAAAACACGTGTTTTATCGGAGTCGTCGAGAGAGCAATAATTTTGTGGTAGGAAACTAGGAACAGACCAGACGTGAAGAAAAAAGTAGTGATGGGCAAAAACCATCGATTTATACAAATAATCGGTATTATGTCATCAATATATCGATTGCTTATGATCGATGTTTACCTTCGATAATCATCTGAAACATCGATATTTAGAGCTCAATGTTGAATTTTCCCGTTAAAGTTATTTTTATATTAATGATGTTTAATGTTTTATACATACTTCGCATGTTCGTTTGTATTGTGCACTTTTGCTATACTACGATCGTGTTGTATTCAGTATTTCAGTAATAATGATTAGTGAAAAATGACAAATAGAAGCCCGGTTTGGAAGTATTTTGAAAAAAAATGAAGATGTAACTTCGACATGTACAATATGTTTTAAAAATATCAAAACATCAGGTAACACCACCAATTTAAATGGCCATTTAAATAGTATACATAGGTCAATTATTACTCAACAAAAAAATAGCAATTCTTGCCAAGAAATTAATGATCCAGTTGAGGAGTTAACTGATGTTAATATTACTGCAGATCTTTCTACTTCTAACATTTTTAATACTGATAATTCCATTGCATTGCCATCTCCCTATAATCATTTTAAACGTCAAAAAACAATTAAACAATCATTCGATCCCATATCATCATATGCTGAGGCCTGAGGGAGGAATTAAGGACAGCAAAATTAAAATTTTAATTATGTATATGATATCTAAAGACAGCCAACCTATTTGTATAGTTGATGATAAAGATTTTAAATTATTGATCAAAACATTAGCCCCTCTTTACAATATGCCAAGTAGAAGGAGTATCTAAAGAAAAATTGACATAAAATATGAAACATTATCAGGTATTTTTAAAGAAACCCTTGCAACTTCTACTAATTTCTCATTAACTACTGACATCTGGACTGATATTCAAACATGAAGTTATTTAGGCATCACTGTTCATTTTGCTAATTCTACAACCTTTACATTGAAATCTGGTATACTTGGTATCTATGACCTAAGTGAAAGGCATACCTCAGAATATTTAGCAGAAAAATTAAAAGAAGCCTGCTTTGAATGAGGAATTTCGATGGACTTGGTCACTGCTGTAATTACAGATGGAGCATCAAACATTACAAAATCTGTAGAATTAGCTTTTGGAAAAAATTACCAGATTCCTTGTTTTGCCCATACATTAATTTAATAGCAAAAAGATCACTGTCCAATGTAGTTGAATTGACAAAATTAATATCAAATATCAAATCTATTGTTACCTGGTTTAAACATAGTGTTGTAGGTAGTGATGTTTTGAGGAAATTGACAGGTGGGGATAGCAAATTAATCCAACAAGTTCCAACCTGCTGGAATAGTACATTCTACATGCTACAACGATTTTTATCTTTACGTCCATTTGTAAATGAAATATTGAATAAAAACATTACAACACCAGAAATGATATCTGCACAATGTGTACTTGATATAACAGAAGTGGTAGAAGTTCTTAAACCTTTAGAAGCAGCCACAAGAGAGTTATGTGATGAATTTTATGTCACTAGTAGTGTATTAATTCCAATGGTTCATATATTAAAAAATAAAATAAACCAAACTAACACAACAACAGCAATAAGTTCAAAACTAAAAGTTGCCTTAATAGAACAATGCCAAAAACGTTTAGGTAACATAGAAAGTGTTACAAGTGTAGCAATAGCACCTATCCTAGATCCAATATTCAAGAAAATATATGTTGATCATCTGTAGCATTATCCAAAGCTCTAAAAGTAATATCTGATAAATTGAAAAAGTCAGCAAACCAGAATATTCCAAAACCACTACCAAATTTAATAGGTATCTATTATAATTTAAATAATTTGTAAAGCTTAAGTCAGTTATATTTATAATTTATTCATAGTACTTATACTTTTAAATTTATTTTTTTAGACCAAAATCAGAACCCAACCGAAGGATTTAGTTTATGGGAAAATCATTACAAGTTAATACAACAAAACAACCAGGATAGAATTGAATCAGAAATTGGATATCCATCAGAGTTATGCTTATATTTGAAAAGCAATCTTGGAAATTTATCAGAGAAACCTTTAGAAATATGGCATAATATGAATACCGTCTATCCAAATTTATCTAAACTTGCGTTTAAATATTTATCAGTAGTTGCCTCATCTGTGCTTTCAGAAAGGTTATTTGCTAAAGCTGAGTTAACTTTAAGTACTAAAAAAAATAGAATAACATGTAAAAGACTTCATAAATTATTATTTTTACAATCTATAGATGATTATTTATGGGGAATATAAGTTAATTTTATTTTTGTAATATAGTTTTATAGTTTTATTAATGCAAATAATGTACGATTTTTATGTATAATAAAATATAAATAAATAATTATTAAATATATAAATATAAATGATATAATATATATACACCGTTTCAAAAGAGATTATACCGGACGGCCACGGGCAAAACCGGTTTTATTCAAAACATAAATGATTTACCATCGATGAATTCGTGCATGGAAAAAATCGAAAATCGATTGTTTGAGATATTTGCCCATGCCCCATCACTAAAAAAAAGTGACGACCGTTCGAAAAAACACGTTAACGGCGTCGTTGCCCGGAGCAGGGCGGCAGGCGAGACAGTGTCGCCACCATTGCGAGTGACCGAGCGTGGTCCAAAATCCGGGGACGATTTGTATATGCAAAAAAGTCGAACAATACAATTTAAAATTAACTTGTGTATTAGAAAAATGTATTTAATAAAATTGCACTTAGGTAAATGTGTCTACTCATAAAATGGATATTAATGATTCTACTGTAGCAAGTACTGACCAATAACCATCAAAGTACTTCATTTGTTGAGGTTAGTAATTTTAATGTAGCTTTTATTGAAATAACATACTATAGCTAATATCAATAATTATAATAATTAATAACAAATTGACATGCCTAAAATTTAATTTAATTATATTTAGGAAAATAATATGTCAATTTCTAAAACAGATAAAAGTATGACTTATGAGTTATGAGTATTATATACCATAGCAGATATTATGATCATATTAATCCGTAATCATATTACATGGGTTAAGATACATCCCATGACAAATTATTATTTTTCACGATAATTTTAAAAAGGATAGGTACCAAGGTGGATATATATTATCCACCTTGGTGGTTACAGTTTGGCCCAGCGATAAGGATTTATAAGTTATTGAGAGTTTGAACACTATCCTCAAAATACAAAAAATCAAATAAATACCAACAATCCAGAATCTAAAAATAATTTTAAAAAAAATTATTAATTGTAGTATACAATTCTGATCAAAAGACATCAGGCGCGTACTCAAAAAAATATTTTGGGGGGGTTTTGGTTTTAAATTTTTTTTCTTATATAATCTAACCTAAGGTTATAAATAATAAAACTTATTTCCTGAAATTTCGGGGGGGGGGTTGAACCCCTAAAACCCCCCCTTGTGTACGCGCCTGAAAGACATAGTATGTCTATTATATATTGTCCGTGTATATGACATGGTTTAAGATAAACCATGATATAGGACCTTAGACAAAGTATAGGACACAGGACACAGATATATTTAATAAACATTTTACATTTTATATATTATTTTTGTAACATAATGTTGATTAATTATACATATCTGTGCCCTGTGGTGGTACCTATGACCACGGACTAAGATATATCTTACTGTAACTTACTGTGTAAGATATTCAGGTCTATACAATTAGCTAGAACCACAAACTATTTTAAGTATGCATTTCACATTATATGCGACTTGATTAGACTTTAATCACTAGAGCGTGCCGAGTGACGGTTTTTACTATTTCTAGTGTTTCTACTCAAATAACGTAAATAAGGATGGAAAATAAGTAGCGCGCTTTTTCAAATAAAATACATTTAGGTATTTATGGTTGTTAACCGTTGTTACGCATTTTATAAACTATTGTTTTTCTTTTTTGGGGGAGGCAGGCGGCGAATGTTCCAAAATCACATAGTTGTTGTATACGTACCTAAATATGTTACTTTTCTTTTATTCAATAATTTGTAAATTCGCCCAAACGATATAAGGTTAAATTTCGCTCAAATAATATGTATGTATGCTCTACTCAGAAAAATTTTAGGTCATTCACCAAAATGAATGACGCCCTTTTATTTTATACGCTTACTGAAAATAAATATATTTGACCATGTAATATCACAAACTATATGAAACTATATTTGCATATAGTCTGTAATAATATTATGATTTATGGCCCCATATATGGCCACTCGCTAGTATGTTATTCAGTTAGTACTGAGTACCTACTTTATTAGCTTTATTGCTTTAATATCTGGTATTTTACCACTTTGTGCTCAATCTACTATTTTAAATTACCAATGTATTGATTATATGCGAACAAGTTATTTATATATTCAATACCAATCATTAAGATGATTCTTAAGAATACAATTGGCATTTTAAAATTACTAAGGCCCGGTCTAATCATAAATTAAAAAAGACTGACATTTTTAGAAACCTAAATGTTATTCATAAATACCGCTTAAAATTTATTTGTATTGCTTACATTATTTAAATACTATAGCTGATCCTGCTCAGATTTGTTCTTGACAAATTAAATAATGCCAGTAGATTGACTCTGCCTTAAACTCTATTAAATGAAAACTGCATATAAGTATTTTTAACAGTCATTTAAATGGTTTTAACTTTTAAACCACTGTTTATGAGTTTTTTTACCAAATATATAAAACACAGGTCTAAAATTTGAGTAAAATTATACATAATTATTATAGCTATTGCTGAGTGTATAGGCTAAGTTTAAAAACAGTCAAATTAAGAAATAACGCTTTCTATTTTTATACATTTTTATTAACTTCCTTAGGAGATATATTTAGGAAAATCCTTTTTAGAGAATCTTTGCACCACCATAAAACGTAGACTTACTTAAATGATCATTGATAGTCTATAAAATGCATTTTGGTATAATTTGTAACGAATAATATAAAACTATTTTGAATAAAATTCATTCAAGAGAAAACTGAAAAATTTCTAATGTAAATAAATATAAAATGATACTATTTATACTCACCTACTAAAATATTGAATAATTACTTACCAAATTTCATACTTTTATAGTTTCAGCAATTCCCACTAGGTGATGATGAGTCAAATTCAAATAGGACATGTTATTAATTTATACATTATATTTATATAGATCCTCTTTCAATTTTTTAATAAGCCATTAATAAATAATAATTTCCGAGAAAATTAAAAATTACGTGTACTAAAATGTCTAAAACATTTCTAAAAAAAATGTTTTCAGTGTTATGTTGCATTTTTTTGTAATAGTTTCAATAGTTCTTTTCAGAATAGAAAAAAAAAAAACAAAAAAAAAATACTGATTATACTCATTATAGAATAATTCTGTATTAAATGTTGTACCCAGTTTTATAATAATTCACTCTTAATCATGGTTCATAATGACATTGACGCATGTTATTTATTATACAAAACAAGACGTATCTATTTATAAATAAATTATTATTATTATTATTATAAAGGTATATTTATGTATAATAACATATTAAATAAAATACGTAAATTATTTTATATAATTCCATATTATACAAATACAATGACTGGAGAGTGGAGTCATAGGTATACTCATACATAGATATTTAATGACGGCAACGTTGCATACTAAATCAGTATTTTCATATACTACTCGTATGTACATAGTACATACCACTTACGATTTGACCTCCGCTATGTTAGCTTTCATTGTTCATGACCAATGACTATCCAGATCGACCAGATCTGTTCAGTATTTAATGAAATACTTATTTAATTTAAATACATATTATATACTTGAGCTACGATAATACGGCATACGCTACTCGGCATAAATAGCCAATAGGTATAACTGGTATAAAGTAAGGTACACGTGGCGCTTAATTTTAAAACTTTTCATGTATAAATAGTATAGGTATGTACAATGATATACCTGTATAACCGTACAAGTACGGTTTTTAGCCTATATACCAATAGGCTATGGCCTATGTAGTGTTGTAGTCAGGGAAGTACGCAAAAAAAAAAAGTAAAACATTTTTTTTTCAAATTCTTTTGTACCCACCAAGTCAATAAACAATAAATATTATTTTATTTTATTTATATAATATCCTGTTTAAGTATTTTTATTTGAATTATATTAATTATTTTAATTTGTTAGTATTGAATTTTTATTACAAAAACCAAATATTTCGGGGGTTTGATTAACCACCCAAAACACCCCCTTGTGTACGTTCCTGGTCGTAGTCTATAATTTCATTAACTTTTAAGTATTTTGAGAATTTACATAGTTACATTTTATATAGTTAATAATTACCTAGTATACTTAATTTAGTAGTTAATAGCAATTATACCTACATATAAGCCAATAGTGCAATCGGATGTTGAAACATTTATTTTATATTCGGTTTGTTTAAGACTGTTCAAGGGATGTTTGGGCACAAAGTCTGTTTTTTTTTTAAATCAACACAAAACATAGTAGGTTAAATTTGCGTTCAACAGAATTAACTGTGTATTGTTAGTATTATTATATTAAAATGAATTGGCCTATAAACAAACATTTAAGTAGTAAATAACTAATTAACATTATCTGCTATATAGAATATAGATACATCATACGCATTGGCTTATTTAAATATATTATTTAGTATTAAAGGTTTAAAGCTAAATATTATGGGCATTTTTAAATTATAATATTATTTTACGCGAATATATTTCACGAATATCATAATAAAATATATTTTAAAAATATAGATAATGTTGTTAACTTTTAAGGTTCAATTAATTTTGATGTTAAAAACACAAGGTTGGTTTTGTTGAATGTTATGTTAGGTAATGTACTATGTTGCTGGTGTATAAGAGAAAGAAAATACTTAAATAATAATCATAGTACGCTGACATCATTATCTTAATTTAATATATTTATTAGTTTATAACAAATATTTTAGGTAATAAAAATATAAAATTTAAAAGCGGAACACCCAAATACATAAACATGATTATCTACGTATTTTTTTTCCCAAATGTTCCAAAATACTAGATGAGGATATAATATAATATTATTTACTTACACTTAAGGAAATATGAACGGTTAGTACTTATTTCTATTTATGACTACATAATTATTGTTAAATTTAAATTTCATACAAAAATATAGAGGTCGCAATGCTACATATATTATTATTTTACTATCAAGTATATTATACAGGGACGTCGCAGAAAAAAATTTTGGGGGTGCTTTTGAAAATAAGTTATTGAAAAGTATAACTTTCTTTCAAATTATTTTATACCCATCACGTTGATATACAATAAATAGTGTTTAAGTATTTTCATTAAAATTATATTAATTATTTTAATTTGTTAGTACATATTAAATTTTTATTACAAAAACCAAATAATTCGAAGGGTGTTTGAACACCCAAAACACCCCCCTGTGTACGTCAATGATATTATAATATATGTTTAATATGATAAATTAAAATTATGATAAAGCCTAAAATAAACGTACAAAAACTAAATATTATATATTTATTTACCTATTTGCAGATACTAGATATAGGTACTTATAAATGTAGTTTTAATAAATATTTGATAATTTTGTTAATAAATGTATTCTAAGAATAATAATATTATACAACAATTATTGATGAACTCGCTTTATTATATATCTGAGTTGTTAGTGGAAATAATAATTAGTACTATTTAGTAGATAATTCGTAGTATCATATTATGCACAATATACATACTTATCTGTATTGTCTAATGTAGTAATGTATGTATAATGTATATAGTATACTGAACAGTTTATCAATGTTATTGATATTTATTTTGTAACAATTAAAACGTATTATTTTATTATATAACAATTTAAAATACATTAAAACCATTTTTACTAAACTACTATTATACCAGTGCAGTGAATAATCATTCATGATTGACTGGTTTTAAAAATATTGAAATCTATTTTAAAAACATATACTTACTAAATGATTACAATTACTAATGTACTTTAAATTATAATGATAAAACATAGATATATGTTATTTAAACTTTTGTACTTTACTTTAATAGAGTACAGTACTATAGACCAGTGGTGCGCAATCTTTTTTGATCTACGACCCCCAAAATTTTTATTTTGATAATACGACCCCCACCCCTTCCTATCAACATTATGTAAGACTACAATATTATGTTAACTATAAAATAATATACATAGTTTATAACTTTTTCATACGGTGTAAAATTATTGGCGACACCATAATAAAATGTTGAGACACCCTTAGTGGTCGCGACCTCCCACGTTGCGCACCACTGCTATATAGACTATACGTCTATACAACTAATACAAGTAAGTATTCTAAATTTCTAAATCATAAATTTAAATATATTCCATAATTCATAGTGTAATACGTAGGTATAAATAATAAATACAATTTACAATATCAACATAATAAACATAATACTTAGGTAATAAATAAGTTAATCTTTTTTCAATCAATCATAAATATTTTTGGAGATAATAAGAAGTAAATTCTGACCTATATAACCAAGTTAGATACTGATAGGTTGTTTATAGGTCCTTACTAATCTTACTGATAGACCGTAGAAAATAATTACTAATTACTAATTAGTAGTGACAAGTGGTTACGAGGTTTTGAATATTTTGAAACAATGTTCTAGCTCGAGTTAAACACAGATCTGTGTTCATTCGAGTGTTTTACCAAATTTATTATAACCCATTTGACATTTCTACCGAATACAAATACTGATATTGTAGACCTATAAAATCTATATAACTGACAATTAAAAAAATATTTCTATTAAATAGATGTTACATACAATAGTGAATAGAGCATAATTGCGTTCAGTAAAGTCGATTTTATATTATTAATTTAAATATTAGAATTAATTAATTAACTTAAAGAAAAGAACATCATCTATTATTACTTGTTGGTTCTTAACAATATTTTAACTTTAAAGAGAGTTATACCTTACGGCTATCTTAATATAATATGTATAAAAATACTCATAAATCACATATAGAAATTAAAATAACGTAAAAAAAACTAACTAGAGATATATAATAGATTTTGTTTTCTTACCATTTAAGTTTAATCTCTGTCCATTGGTCAATTAACTCTAATATTTATCAAATGGTTCTACTGAACACAAATTTGTTGTATAGTATGTTGTATATTTGTAAAATATAAACTACACATCATGTCTTCTTATATAAGTTATAAGGCCAATAAGGGTTATTTTAAATTAGATTATAACTATTTGCCGGGACTTGGGGGAAATATATAATACTATTTTTTACCAAATACCAAACTGTAGATCAATTTTCAAATTATCATTTTCATTCAAACTCTTAAAGGTACTAATTATACCATACGTTTCAAATGTAAAAAATTCTAACTAATAAACTAACACGAATTAAAGGTAAATCCACAAATACTAATCTACTGTTGTTACGTTGATTTAAAATGGACAAAACGATACAGAATATTGTGTAAGGGTTTTAGTAAAACCTTTGTCATCGTTTAATTATTCCATTACTAAAATATTATGTATAGGTATATAGTACTTCTAAATCTATTTATTCATCACTAAAATTATTCATTATAAATTATAATATACTTATATGATAATAGGTAATAAATCTCAAATAAAATAAATGGCCTTTGTCAAAACTCAAATTCTTTTTCTATTTTCTCTGATAACCTGCAACAAGGAGGATTTATACCTTTCACCTTATTATAGAGGTATTATTTCTTATTTCCTTTATTATACCTATGTATTACCTATGGATATAATCTCATGTTATAAAATTTTTAAAAACTAAGATTTTCTCCGGTGACTTAAAGTACCTATTATTTATAATTTTAGCCTCGCCGATATTAAGCTATAAGGTGATCTAGACGACTAGACTTATTATTAGTTAGTGATCTACGTTAGTACAATAATTGGGTTGAAAGTGTTAATACAAATAATGTATGAAAATCTCTTTTTCATCGAACTGAAAATAAAATTCGTTTTAACTATTAAATTTACATACCTACTCAATTTACCATATTTAATTTTCAACTATAAATAAATAAGTACCTATAATATGATATTATTGGTATATTATAATTTATTAGCTTCCAATATGGCAATATTCGAATAAGTTCAAATAGTTCATTAAAGTGTAAAATATTAAAACATTTACAACCATAATATATGGTTATAAATTACCGCTCCAGACGCTCCAGTAGACAATGACGTTACTGAAAAATTAGGTATAAATGGACTAAAATAATACATTACAATATGTGTTTACTGTTTAAGTATAGCGAACGCATAAGGTAGAAAAACGAACTGTAGTTGTGTTCCGAACCACCAGAGGACAGTTGCAGGCGTTGCAGTGTCGTGGAATATATCACTATTCACTATATCAGTATCAGTTATTCAGTTGTTAGATAAATTCGGTGGAGCATCGCCATCGCGGCATGTGTGATGTGTCAGTTCCTGTAAATTTAAATTATTGCAGTTGCGTCATTGTTCTACCGGGGCGTAATAATGTATATTACGTGATATTATGAAATTAAAAATAAATCAATAGAAACAAAATATGTAAATAATAATTAGATAATAATAATATGTACTATAATTCATTAGTAATTCTAAGATTAATACTATTATTTTATGATGAAAAAGATTATAAAAGTATACCTATATTACATAAATATTATATTGTTAGTGCTTACCATGAAGACTATCTCTAGTCTTCATGGTGCTTAAAAATCTACACATTGGATTCATGCTAAATAATACGATAGAAAAATATTATACAAAATAAAATAAATCTTAAATGTTGTTTTCAAATAAGTTATTTATATAAGGTAATTATAGGTGTATTATTATATTACATAATAAAATTACTGATAACAATGATAACTAAATGTATGTACTAATGTACTAGATTCGTAAATAGTGTAATACCATTTCCTGTAAAAAATATTTCATATTAATATTATAATATTTTACATAGGTATGTAGAAAAATATTATACTTTGGTATTATATAATACCATTGATTTTATAATATAAAAAATCAATGATAATACAATATACATATAATATGAATCCAGTTTATTCATGTGTTCTACATTTATTTATACATACACATGAGTCATAAGTCATGACACACAATAACAAAGTTTTTAACTGTTATCATTTATCATTTAGTAATAACACTACTAACACTTAGTGTTACTTTAAAGAACTTACGACACGCCACACTGTCATTTTTAACATATAATACCATGTTATTATCATTTTCATAATATTATTTTTCTACCTTTTTGGTGTACAATTTTTTCATAAAATATTATAAATATTATGTGTCTAATTATTTAGATTAATATATATTATATATCTAATGTAGGTATATAGGATTAGACGGTAATCAGTTCATGTATCAAAGTTACTTATGTAATCAAGTTTTAAGTTTTGATCAGAGTTAAATGTATTGATTTTATACTGATGTGTTTATTTTTTATTGTTTGTGTACACATGTTTTATAGACTTATAGAAGAATTAATCGAATTAAGGGTGGTTTCTGGTAGCAAGTTGGATCGAAGTATCGAATTGATACTTCTGTAAAGAATGAAAATTCTCAATAGGTATTTATCAAAAAAATTAAAATTAAGAAGAACAGGAATTTTTACCCAAAACAAGTTTTTGATAAAATCAATTTTATTTTATTGAAGTGTTCGCCGAAGAGGTTAAGTTATATTAGAATTTAATAGACATGATAACATTTTCTTCTTTGGCACAGTGTGTACTACTTATAGACATTTAAATAATTTTTAGATTTAGGTGTTATACACAATTTTTATTTTTAAGTGAAAAAACTTGAACACGTTCAATATATTAAGATTCCTCAATTCCTTGTTTTTTTTTTATCACATAAAAAAAAAATATCGAAAATATACCTAGTCTATCAGTCTATGTATCTCTCTTACTAGATATTCAATTTTAGTGTAACTTGTAACTAGTTACAACTTACAATTATTAACATAGTCATTTACCTATCTTTGATTATAATTAATGATTATAGATAAGGTAACATTAAAATTTATATTATACTTGCAAATTAGTAGGTTTTATTTTATAATGTGACAATAATCAAAAAGTACCCTTATATAGTGCTATTATAGTGCAATATAATCGCAAAATTTGTCTTCTTAAGTTTACCCTTTAATAAAAATATGTTCTTGGAAATATATAGTCTGACGGTGTCTCTGCGTATAGTCCGCTTAGAAGTTAGAAATGTTATCAATTTATCATAATCGTTAGCTATGATTACAATGATTTTTTTTTAATTTAGCATAATATTCATTACAGTGACATACTCAATCATGGGGTAACGCAGAGGTTCTTAAACTTTTCAGGCCAGGCCCCCCCTTTTATTTAACCCCAGACCTGAGCCCCCTCCCCTTCATAAAAATAATTTTAATAGTCATGTTTAGAGTAAAAAAATGTTAAAAACAAACAACAAATATTGATATTAATATTAATATTACGCATTTATTTTAAAATAAAATGTATTTTTTATAAAATATTTTAATTAATAGGCCAATTTTAATGTGATGGGTGGGCTTTTTTTTTTCATCACAAAGTTTGGTGAAACGAGAATTTTTAAAATTGTCTTGCGCCCCCCCCCCTATAAAGCTTTTGTGCCCCCCGGAGGGTCGCGCCCCACACTTTGAGAACCTCTGGGGTAACGTATCAACACGCATCACCTACTGTTTACAATCTAGATACGTCTTACAGCAGCGGTCTTACCGCCGGTTATTATTAAATAGAACTAAGGATCCATTAAAAATCATTAACTGTAAATTTAATATGAAACTGCATTCTGGCATTCATATATTATTATAGATGGTCAATTCATCTTTTTTGTTGGTCTACTATAATATTATGTTGTACTATTGACTATTGTACAGAGATCAAAGGATATCAAAGATTTTTGTCAACTTTATCTAATCGACGTTATATAAAATAAAAATAATTGCGTAATGCATATTATAGGTAGGTACTATTTTTATACAGTCAACACTACAGGCTTACAGCTAAACGTTTAATCTAAAGGAAAAGTTTTGTATCACTATCAAGTATATCGATGATGTCATTAATGATGGATTAATCATTCTATGTTCAAATTTTAAAAATACCTGTATTATATAGTGAACATATATGATATACATCTTTATTATGATTTTAACTTGAATTAATTTAAGTAAATTATTTAATTATACAAAATTTTTAGTTGTTAAACATAACAATATGTATTGAATTAAACAATATATTAAATTGCCAGTACCAATGTCCAATAGAAAAATTGATGCTTATTGCTAATTTTTATCTTTTAATATATTTTAATCTTTAAAGGAACTATCAAAGAACGAAAGTAATGGGAGTGAGTTACCGGACAGCGGGAGAACACAACACGTATGCCATATCAAAATTTGATTGTATCATCATATAAATTTTAATCAAGTTATATCAATAAATTATACCCATACACTTTCCTCTGTTAATTGTCTATCTAACAGTGTAAACCGCATCGAAATCCAGTCAGCTAGTCGTTTCGGAGTTTATCCCGAACAAAAAAAAGACTTCATTGATTAGTAATTATACTCAGTAGCATCAAATCAACTAGTAACAAATTAATACTTACATAATATTGCACATTGAAATAAATTACCAAAATTAAATAGATACACGCTCGTCGTTCATGTATTAAATTTGTACTTGAGGTTAAGGTCAAGTTGAAAAAAGTTAAACTTAAATGTCAAATATATAGGTAATTACATCATAATATACATTTATAGAAATTAGGAGTGGTCTTAAGAGCTTCAAAGCGTACATGATTTAAATTTTAGTTATGCTGATATTGATATAAATCCTTATCTAGTATTAATGTATTATAAACATTATTATATATATTATATTAGTTACTTATATTATTGATCATAAATTGTATTTATAATTAATGCTAATATTGATTATAATTTATAAGTATACATATACATTGCAATATTGCATATACCTATATATTAATATTATATGAATATAGAGGCTTATTACTTTATTATATGCGGTCTTATATTTAAATCAATTATATAATTTATTCATAGAGTTCCTTATCTTAAGATTGAAGGAGAATAAATTAATACTTTGAACGAAATAGCATATTCCCTATATTATGTATTTATATATTGACATTAATTATCATACTTAAGTAAATGTATCAATATATGTATATATTTATAATCGAAAATAAATTCATTCAGCCATTGGACTAGGCGGTATAATGTTTTTTAATTTTTTTAAGGTAACGGAACGCATCAAAAATAATATTTTTTATGCGGAATCCTAATGAAAATTTTCTTTTAAAAAAAGAAAGTAAACAAAACATGATAATAATAAACGGCAACGTATTATACAATACTACAATAGAGCAAAATAATTAAACTATTTAATTAGGTATCTTATTATGCCGAACTATAATTATGCTAAGGAATCATAAAAAAATTAAGTATCACTACTGCAGTCTGTTAGTAAATAGTATCTGCTATCAGATTGACATTATACAAGAAAACCAAATATTTGCTTTTTTAGAATCTCAAAAATAAAAAAATAAATGAATTTTTAAAAATTAAAATTTTTATAAATAACGAGACATAATATTATTAATATTTATTGGAATTTAATGAAAATTCTATAATAGCTGATCCTGCACAACGTTGCCTTAGAATACAACTACCTACATGCTGTGCTTGCGGCGTTAGGATTTGCGAGGCCCCGGTCAAAATATACGCTACAAATTATTATATGGTTGTATTTATGTATTTTCTTATTCATAAAACATATATTAGGTGTATAATATTTTCACGCATTTAATATAAAAATATGTTTGTTGTAAAAATATTTCCTTGCATTCTTATTTTTAATAGATTGTTATTTATATGATGACTTATTATGAGCAAGTGTGGATCGTAGAATACTAAGGAATGTATAAAAAAAAAGTACTTTAAGTAGGTATTGGTGCGTCTATCTGTGAGGCATTCATACAAGTGCGAATACCCTGGCAAGAGCCCTGTTCGTTCAACTGTCACGCCAGTACTGCACCATTACGCAATAAC
This sequence comes from Aphis gossypii, assembly GCF_020184175.1. NCBI lineage: Eukaryota > Metazoa > Arthropoda > Insecta > Hemiptera > Aphididae > Aphis > Aphis gossypii. The sequence goes on along the minus strand of NC_065530.1, from coordinate 51,271,220 downwards.
TTTACAATAAAATTTTCAATCTTTCTCTATTGAAAAGTAGTTAAAACGCGCAGAGTGCTATTGTGGCTTATTATAAACTTTAGGTAAGAATATGATTTGTATTTATACGTCAATTTTTACGATTTCCTACAGGTGTTTTAATATTAAATGAGTTTTCTAAATACCTCTGTTTAAATAATTGCTATAATTCACATTCATATTCATATAGTTATGGTTATAACTAGCTTAAATATGGAAAAACTAAAATACATAGACAGATTTTTTTTTTTTACTGTTAGTTAGATAAGTATAATAAAACAGTTCACTTCAATACGAAAACTAGTGGTGTATAGTCATATAACAACTTTGAGTACACGCTAAATCATTGATAGAAAATAATGTGAGGGGTTCTGCAGTCTTCTTACTCACAATGACGACACTATTCCATTTATTTTTCTACATATATACATATATTACTTAATAAATAATGATTGATACTAAAACTCAAAATACATAAATAATGTTAACCGAAAAAAAAAACAGAAAAACGGTATAATTTAATATAAGCATAAATATTTTTATTTTTAACCATAGAGTAAAGAATATATATATATATGATTTTAAAAGATTTAACATAATTTATGAATTATAATTATTGCCGCATAATTTGTATTTTAGGTCTTTAGTTATTGTGTTGATATTTAATTTTCTAGATTTGTTGTCAATGTTGTCATCAACATCTCAATTTTCAACAACCAACTTTTGACATCTAGTCTTTAGGAAAAGTATAATTAATGCCATGCCCATCATACCAGGTTAGGTTAGGTCCTGCGTTCTATGATTTTCGTTATAAGTAGGTACCTACATTGTACATGCATAAATAAATAATTACAAGGTGAGTACACACCGTTCATACCCTCATCAACACCTTACACCATTAAAACGCGAATTTGAGTTCTGACGGAGACAACAAAATGTCGCGTGTCATCCTATAATCCTATTAGATAACGGTTTAAAAATAGTAACAATTATAATATAATCCTTTCTTAACACGGCAATGCCTATGCTTGTACAATTGACAGATAGCAATTATACACAATTAATATTTGTTTCAGAAATACAGACAGACAATGCTCATATTAGTTCAATATAAATTATAATACTTACAGATTATAAATTATTATAATTTATAATAAATATTAGAATATTAGAATATTTCCCTATGGCCTAAATAGGGATGCGTATAATATAACATCGAACAATTATATCCCAACAGTTATGTTATATTGTGTTCTCCCAACAGTATGCAATAAATGTACGTGTTTAAGGATTGTGTATCTATTAAGACTCGATACATAGTTAGTACGTGATTATTGTTTAAAATAAATTAAGATTCAGTTGACAGTTTATTTAAATTGATATTAATGATTGTCCTATAGCTGCAAATTTACGTTATATACTTGTACAGTGTACACATATAAATAATAGAACATTACAAATTACAATTGACCAAATATGACAAGTAACTCTTTAATCGATTTAAAAGAATTACAATAATTTTATTAATAAAAACTTTAAATTTACAAAAATAAATTCATGTCGGGCGCATGTTTTATTGCGCATTCATAAGTGTTTTCTGTTGTATACCTGAAGAGAGGACAGTGACATATATATTATAGTATATAACATATACAATCGATGACAATAGTGTGAAAATATAATTATAATTTTGTTGAAAATAGTATGAGGTAAAAGTTATATGTTATGTAATTATGTTATTTTATGTATGCTATATATTATATTTGTATAATATCTTAAATAGCTAATGTAAACTGTTTCGCGATTATCACAAATATGTTTTTATTGAGTGATTTAATTGGTTTTTAATTTGTTCTTAATTTATTATTATTAAATTTCATAATAGTTTGTAAAATTAATTTTTGGCGTTTTAAAATTGTGACTATGTATTTCAGTTTTTTTTTACCATCATAGTTGATGTATGAGAAAATGAAAACACTTTTACTTATATGTATAGTTAAGTTTTCCAATCAAATAAGAAGAATTTTTTCGACATACATCGAAAAAAAAACAAAATAAAAAAATAGGGTACTCGATTGTCTTGATCTGCTGTATGCCTGTATATTATGTTGAATGTATTTCATTCAATTATATTTACATCATTAATAATAAATTGCGTGATTAGTTAAAAAAAATGTTGAAATTTCCAGTATTTATTTAAATTCACATGAGTGAAATTCAGTGTTCCAGAACATTGAATCTAATATGGTTAGAAAAAAATGTTTATACATAGTCTTGATATTTCTATTAGTTTAATCATAATATCATTTAAATACAGTCATGTAGTAGAAGTTTCTTCAAACAAAAATATAAATCTTTATGATCTTTATGATCATTGTAATAAAATTAACTAATCTAACCTAACCCACACACTAAGACTAATCGAAATAGTAAAAAATGTTCTGCACTTCAGTTTTATAAATTTTAGCTACACAATAATTTGAGAATATTAATGACTTTAACGAATTTTTGTCAATATTTGAACTTCAAACGTAAATAAAAAAAAATTGTGCCTATGTATTTTTATAATTTTATAGTGAATCACTACACGTCTAATTTATGAGGAACTTTGTGGTAGGTATTACATTTTCAAGTATTTTGACTCGCCAGTAATTATTTATCAATATTTCTAAAACAAAAAAAAAAACTAAACAAAACGAATATTTCAAATACCTACAATAATTTAACGTATAAATAGGTATGACTATAGAGACTATATTGTTAGACTATTTACCTTCTTTTTTCTTTTGTATTGCTACTCATGGAATGAATCACCATAAGATGACGCCCAATGTATACCTCCATTGCAAATAAAGTCGTTATTTTCATTTTCATCGCATAAAAAGCAGAATGCAATATTTCCTTTTTTTTTGTATATTGCCAAACCCAACTTGATTTTTTGTTGCCCATTACAATAAGTTATTTTAAAACTTTTTTAATTAAGTTAAAGAATTAACAAGACTGAATCGAAATTCGCGAGCATTTAATGCGGAACAATATAAGATAACTTACTTATAAAATGTTAGACTTAGTAACGAGTAAAAATAGTTGAGTATAGCGGTAAGTACCTACCAACTATCAACCAACGATGTGATAATACGCAATAGGTACGCACTTCTAATGTATATATTATATATTATAGCTAAAATCATTGTTATAGCCGATAACTAATTAATAACGAGATATTAAACGTAATATCTAAAAACCAATATCAAATTAATTTTAACTTATTTTGTATAATTATAAAGGTAGGTAGGTAAATACAATTTAAAAAAATAAGTAAATAGCTGTTATGAACAGTGTGAAATTATTTTTCACTATATTGTCTAAATTCATGTAAATAATTAAATGGTCTGTGAAAAAACAAGTATGATCACAGATTATGTGAATATAAATCACGGAATTCACGTATTTTGCAAATTCACGTGAGTGTCATCACAGAATTCACGTGCCACGTGAAATAAGTGTAGGTACATACATAATATATATATTCGTATATACGTGACACGGTTGTAATATACAATGTGTCCCGGGGCGAAGTGACCGGCCGCCGTCATATGAAAGTATACCTAAAATGACGAAGAAATAACCTTTAAAGTTGGGGTCTAACTCTTTTTTTTTTTGAGTTATGGGCAATTTAAGTTTTTTTAAACCAAACAAAAACTACCACGGATTTTTTTATGTTTCTCCGAAAATTTTCAACATTTTAACATAATTTTTTTTTTGTTTTAAAGCTATTTAATTGTCCTTTCAACCAACATACGCAATTAAACCAAGCTTATGTAAATTATTATTATTAAATTGAAAAAATTAAATTTTTTTATCAAAAGTTGGAATTTTTAAAAATAAATCTCGTATTACTCAAAATAATTCAATATTTAGTATGGGTTATTTTGGTTGTGTATTATTCTACAGAATAATACCTTGAATACCTTATAAGTTTGGTTTTCATATCTTTCATAATCGCAGAGTTATACGCAGCTAAACATTACAGGTGTTTTGTGATTTTAATTATTGGCAATTTATAATTTTTCTAAACATCAAGTCTAACTTAGGCATAAACTCATTAGAGGTGATATAAATAATGTAAGAAGTCAATTTTTTTTTGAAAGTGTTTCATTTAGAGCTCAAGCTTGTTTGCAGTCAGGTGGGGAACACTTTGAAAATCTTATTAATTAATCAAATAAACATAACATTTATTTCCTTGTTATTTAATTATTATTATTATTATTAAACTACTTTATTTTCATTTTATTTTTAAAAAAAATTCACTTCTTACATTATTTATATCACCTCTAATGAGTTTATGCCTAAGTTAGACTTGATGTTTAGAAAAATTATAAATTGCCAATAATTAAAATCACAAAACACCTGTAATGTTTAGCTGCGTATAACTCTGCGATTATGAAAGATATGAAAACCAAACTTATAAGGTATTCAAGGTATTATTCTGTAGAATAATACACAACCAAAATAACCCATACTAAATATTGAATTATTTTGAGTAATACGAGATTTATTTTTAAAAATTCCAACTTTTGATAAAAAAATTTAATTTTTTCAATTTAATAATAATAATTTACATAAGCTTGGTTTAATTGCGTATGTTGGTTGAAAGGACAATTAAATAGCTTTAAAACAAAAAAAAAATTATGTTAAAATGTTGAAAATTTTCGGAGAAACATAAAAAAATCCGTGGTAGTTTTTGTTTGGTTTAAAAAAACTTAAATTGCCCATAACTCAAAAAAAAAAAAAAATTAGACCCCCCCTTTAAAGGTTATTTCTTCGTCATTTTAGGTATACTTTCATATGACGGCGGCCGGTCACTTCGCCCCGGGACACATTGTATATAATATAATATAGCCAATGCATACTCTATGTTTTATAATATGAGGTTATCAAAATCTTATAACTGAATTTTGTTGTGGTGATAATTATTAGAAGGTTGATTTTGATAAAAAGAGGAACATAAATGTTTAAAAACGTCTGTATAGATAAAATTCGTTTTACATAATTATAGAGATCTGATTATGTTTATCGTAATTTTAGTTCTTATAGTGTAGATTATATAGTTACATTTTTACCTTCTTATTAAAATACTTAAATATGTCTTTATAATTATCGATAGACGATAACAAATACTAAGTAAACAATTATGAATTTATCTATTTCTTTTGAATATTTGCACGTAGGGGCACCGTTGGGGTGGTGAGCTGAGTAGGACCGACAGGCCAGTGGTCAGTCGATAACGTTTTCACTAAAATATTGACCATTTCATATTATAATATTGATCATAGTTTTTTTTAACTATGTAATTACCTATGATTTTTTTTTAAATTTTTAATTTAATTGTACGTATGCACTTTTATTTGATTTGTGTACAGTTGTGCATATGTTTATTGTTACGTATTAAAATATTTAAGTATGATCGATTTTTTTATTTTCACATACACACTAAAGATTACATACATAGTATATTGATATTGTTACATTTTTGCGCTATTATATTTATACATAGTTTTATAACTATAATACTTAGGAGAAACGTCTTATTAAATAAATACCTATCCTGGCTACCTATTAAGTATATACTAGTATATTTTCGAAGTAACAGGTATAATATATTGACAGTCAATTGTCAGTTTATAAGTTTTTAAAGTACTAAATAGTACCAATATGGTAATATACCTACCCATTTTTAAGTATTTTTTGTATTTATATTTTCTGAATTTAAAATTACTTTGAATAAAGTTGTTCAATGTTAATTCTACTCAATGTGATAATTTGATATTATTATTGGTACTTGGTTTCATACTGAAGTTCATAAAAAGTATCAAATAATTCTAATATTATAATTGATTCTTGGAAACAACAGTGATGTGTTGAACTCATTTTTGGTGAGGAGCAAAATTGTATACAATACACCCCCAACCCTTTATCATCCTATAATGGCATTTAATTCACCTCAAAAAAACAATTTTTAGTGTATAAAAAAATGCATATATTTGTATAATCGTTTTTATACATAGGCACTTAATTAGTTTATTTAAATACAACAAACAGGGGTTTTATGCTGGAAATTACACAAATAAGATACATATTTGTATAAGTATATTTCTATGGTATTTTGGGGCGGAGAGAATTTCCAAAAAGCAATTGCTCCAAAATAATACCATCGTAATGCCGTTGCTCGGGTAATAAATATTTAAGACAACTTCTACAAATAAACCAATTGGCAACCTTTCAATGAATTAAATAGGTAATAAAAAAAGCCCAGAAGATCGTATAGAGCGTATCAGTAGATCATAATAATTGTAATCTATTCTTGTGTAATCGATAGATTTCGACTGGAATTTGTGATATTTTCGCGATAACAATTACATCAATCGACCACATGGTAAATGGACAATTTTTCCCTGGACATTTCCCTACCACCGACTGTTATTGGTGTAGTAGGACATTCTCCCCCACTATATTTTCGATGTGGACATTCCCCTTATTTTTTTTTAAATTGTACCAGTTTTGATGTTTAACAATTTAATAATTGTTTGTGAATTTGATTTTATTGAAATATTTATTATAATTATGAAAAAAAAAAAATTATATTTTATTAAAAAAAAATAATTTATTTCATATTAAATGATAACCTTTTTTAAAAAAGGGGGGAACTGTCCTAGTACACCAAAAACAGACAGTCGGGGGGGGGATGTTTGTGATTTGAACACACCAATCACTCACTGTGCTGTGTTAAACTTTGTGAGCCTCTGGCAGTCTGGTCAGTTAAATTTCAATACCTATACTCTCAGAGCCAAGACAATTCTTATCATCTACATAGTGGGGCGCATAAGGCTATTTTATGCTACCGGGAATTAAATTTAAGGGCCAAAAATTTTTTGCTCGTTTCGCTCTCACTGCGTTTATAAAACAAGTGAATATTCTTATTCTCATATAATTTTATTGCTTTTATAAAACTATTTACTATTCATTCATAATAAATACATTAATTTTTTTATAGATTGCTTTGTGCAGCAAGTAGCAACTTTATCTATCATTAATGTCAATTTTAGTTAACATTTCTTTTTTAAATGTTCATTAACATAATAATTAAGCTTTCTAAATAATCTTGTAACATTGAATTGTCAATAGAATGCCACTTAAACACTTGAATAATTTTTTACACTGGTACTTAAGTTTTCGTAATTGACGGAATTCTCACTTTTTTACCAGTTATCACGATCTTACTCTAAAAGTAGATGATATTACGACATCATTATAATATTGATAATATAGATAATATTAATATATTTTATTTATTATCCATAATATATATTATACATACTATAGAAAACGTACTATAATAGTATAATGGCATGTATTATTAACGTAAAGTCGTAAACGCAAGTATTTATTCATTATTAACTAATATAATTATATACCAAATACCAATAAAATAAACTATTTCCAAATTCTATGTAGTTCGATATAATAATTATATTATTATTTAAAGTGTAATAATATTTAAAACATAAAATACGTTGTTTTACTGGGGGTCCCATAATTTGGTACGGAGAGGGACCCATCGGGAAAATTTCGATTTCCCGATAGGCCTCTTTACCCTTGTACATGACTCGTTTTATTTTAATAATCGAATAAGCAGATTTAATGATAACTAACTAACTTTACTGTTAAAAACGTCACAGTTTCGTGAATAATTTCCGGTCATAATACGAAACTCGCTGAGCGAAACGTCGGTAAATTCTTTTAACAAAATATATGATATTGCCGATTCTACAACGGTAAAATGCATAAACGATACAAGTACTTCGAACAAAACCGTAGGAAAACCCCCGCGTCCCAGTGAGTCTCACGGGTTCGGAAGGATGATCGTCATCTGAACGTTTATCACGTCGGGATTAAAATCGGTACTTAAAATAATAATATTAAAAATATAGGTGACTGCGTGTTAGACATGATATTTTGGACCAGCGTCGATATCGCGGTCGTACGTTAATCGTACGATATAGTACTATATTATAATCATGAACTAAGACGTCTTAGTTCATGATTATATAATTAACGTTCCTGTTCGGCGATTCCTTTTTGTCCGGTACGCAGCGACACCGATGGCCAAAATTAGTGTTACGTAACGGTCGCCGTTGGCCGAAATGTCGATTTAAGCCGTACAAAACCATCGAGTACTGTAGCGGTTACCGAATACCGATCATCACCTACGTCTCGGTGCACGCGCGAAACACGCACGTCACCAGTACGGTACGCGCGGTGCGTTGCCGAAGAGTACCAACTACCATTGCCACGGCAGTAAGTTGGCACATATAACGAAACAACAGTAATAGCCCGTCGGCGCCGATAGCACGCGGAGTGGGCGCACGCGCAAACGTCTGTGCACACCGGTGGCGGTCGAAAACCGCGATCCGAGTCCGACGTCCGTCCGGCCGGCCGCCGACTCGTCTCCAATCTCTTTCCGATTTCAAATGAGTCGGGCCCGTCCGTTGTTCAGTCAGTGTTCGCGTCTCGTCCCGTACACACATCCGGCGACCGTACGTCAGCCGCCGCCGCGTACGTTATCGCGTGCCGATTTTTATTTGTCGGAATTCCCGGACTCCGGCCGCCGCGAGCAAACACGGATAGCGTATCCCGATAACGTATATTTCCATAATATTGTTGTTCAATAATAACGACACGACACGCCTGTGTCAAAGGTACGCCGATTACAAAGGACGAAACGCGGTATATTATAAACCCGTCGCGTTGTTCGCCCGGCAAATTTCGACGACTCGCGTCCGATACTTGCAATATCGTTACCGCCGATCGGGAGATAAGGAAAGTATTTTCATATTCGCCCGACGCCGTCACTGTTCCGACACCGGGCCCCCGAGCGAGCCGACAACACGCGATACTGTCAGTAGTCCACCGCTGTTAAGTCGGAACCGGTAACGTTTTGTTTGAATTTCACCACCGGCGACTTTCATTTATGGAGCTGTCGGATTTGGACGGTTTTTGCGGCTCTCCTTTTTGGGTAAGCGGACGGTGCACGCGTTACACACACACACACACACACACTACACTCTTGCCCACCCATGACACGTACCTACCTATCTACCTACCTTTTCTTTTTACTAATATTCGCAATGTTTTCCGGCACCGGCGGGGCGCCTCGGTTCGGTTTTTTTTTTATTTTTAGGACTGGAACTTGTCCTGGAACACCACCGATCCCGATGTCACGCTCTGTTTCGAGAAGACCGCTCTGATCTGGTCGCCTTGCCTGTTCCTGTGGCTTTTCACTCCGCTAGAAGTCTACTACCTGGTGCACAGCAGGTACAGGGACATACCGTGGAATTGGCTCAATTTGACCAAACTGGTGAGTGTTTTCTTTTTCACCGTCGTTTGTTTACTTTGACCTCGTTGTCGTGTGCAAATGTGATCTAATGTGAATATCAGAATATGTGATCCTAGTGCATCTTGGCACGATCATGACATAACATATTATTGAGTAATGCAATCTATAGCTATAATCATATGACATAATGTTATGTACTCACATGGTGTGTTCTCGATTTCTGCAAGAGAGGGGGATATTATATTATATTTAATAGATAAGACTATTATGTATGGCTCATGATTATTTATGTAATCATAAGTTATCTAGGCATGTTTCTCAAATAAACTATTTTCATCAGTAGGCATGAAAAATCTGAAAGAAATGACAATTATTATGTTAACCAAGAATTAACGTTATATTTTGTTTGACAAATCCGATTAATGATGATTAGGTACACTAGTCTCTTCTTTTATAGACCTATTTAGGAATAACTTTGGTATATACCTACCTATTATTATTTTTTATCAGATTTTAAATTATTTACATTTAGTAAAGAATCGTTTAGTAAAAGTAGTAAGTACCTATCTAAATGAATATTTATAAAAAAAACATCATCAGATAGATAATAAACCTATGTAGGTATCAATCTTCTTTTTTGCAAATTTCTAAAATAAATATTTTTAGGTAGACATTAATTTCATATAGATTCTTTTTAAGAGTTTCATTATAATATCATAGTTTTATTGATTTATTTGTTTAATAAATCATCAACACATGACTTAATCAAATAAATATGATAGATAGGGGATAAACAAAAATATTTGATTAAAATTAAAATTATTATTTTCTATTGTATTTGGCTGAACTATGATTTTTAATATCTTCTATTTAATTCACAACATATTAGGTACCTACAATGTTCTATTTTAATTATAGCGATATATTATTTTTTAATTGGTAATAAACATTAGTTTAATATTGATTGTAAAACGTTTAATTTTTAAACTGTCGTTTAACATTTTTAAAACACATTATTTATAGGTACTTATTACAATTATAATCATATTTCCATGTTGGTAATTAGTATAATATATATTTATATTCATCCATAAAAAGAATGTAAATTAACTATTAGTTTTTGTGTGTTGATCCTATTGTCAATAAGAGTATTAAAAATTATAATATTATTGGTACTGAACATTCTTAATTTGGTCTGATAGTTAATCAAATGGTATGGTATTGTGACAGAAAATTTTTCAATTAGATGTACCAATTGAACTATTTGACATCATATTAATTTAGAAACATAATAAAGATATGTCACTTAATTATTTATAGAATACTTAGGTAATTAAAGAAAGTATAACATGGAATGTACGCTATTATTTTAGAGAATGTTTTAAAACTTAGTCCTTTTGACTAAAATAAAAAATTTGTTTCAAGTTTCTAATATATTTTATTTTTGAAATTGGATAATTTACGAGGTGTATCTTTTATCTTGATCCACTTATTATTTCAAAACTATTAAAGCTATTAAACTATTAAGTATTTAAAGTTTAAGTGAGTGGTGTGAGGATACATTGCAAAATGTTGACTTACTACTCTGCTCACCTAGTGTTTAAATGCTTATCATTCATAAATTATTTATCCAAATTTTGTTTTTTATGTATCAAAATATTCTACTTTAGAGTAAGAAATTAAAAATGTATGTTGTTATTTTAAAAAAATAAAAAAATTAACATAATTAAAATGAAAAAAGTATATTTGTTTTAAAATTTTTTCTATTTTAATTAAATTATATGAAAAAATATTTTCAAAAATGTTAATAATTCTTGAAATAATGAGCAGTTTGCGATAAAGGAATTACTGTATTAAAGTATGGGGTCATGTGTTAAATTTTTGTTCTAAGTATGAGTATAGACATTTAAATCTGATATCTAATGTCAACTAAATGTCTAGTATCATGAAAATTAAATAATAATTTATGTGTATAAACAGTCTAGATAATAATTTACTTGGTATTAATTTGTATTATCCTATTTTATAAATAAGTAGGTCTGTAGGTAGGAATTATACTATAATATTACCATGGATATTATGTATATATATATATATATACATAAAAGCATATCATATTCTCAATTAAAACTAATAAACGTTTAATGAGTAGTTATCAGTAATAACAAAGAAAAATATAATATAATTTTCTTTATAATACAAACCCAAGTTATTAAAATAGTTATAAGTATAGGTACACAATTTTAAATTATAATTAGTTTTAAAATATATTTTCAATCTGTACCTTTATTCTACTAAAATCAATGAATTCTTATTACCTACTTAAATTTATTTAGTTTGTATTAATTATTTTTAAAAATATTAACACATTGTATTAATGGTTCTATCTTTTTTTTCTTCTATTTTATTACATTTAATACCTATTCGTGTATAGGCATAGTTCAGTTAGGTAAATAGGTCAATGACTTTTAATGTCCTTGGTTATTTTTTACAATTGTATTTACTGCAGCAATACTTAAACAATCTAAGTCTATTATTTTTATTTTTTACTCCGTATAGATGAACTAATTTTTAGGTTTATTCATAAAAAAATATTTTTATTTACATAGGTATGCAATTAAAATATTTTTATGTTAATTTATTTTATTGCCTTAATTTGTACATAATTATTTTAAGGGTAATATGGAAGAGTAAAATATTCATACATTGCCCTAAAGTGTTGACTAAGTTATTAAATCATATTCATTGGGATTTTCATTTTACCTGTACAATTTTTAGAATGACTGGTTTGTTGCAGAAAATGTTAATGTTTAAAGGCCTTTGAACGCCTTGTAGCATTGGTGGTAGCGTTCAAGTGTAGTTAGACACAATACAATCACCACGGTATAAAACAATAGACTTACTGTTATCCGCCACCACTGCAATGTGCAGGTCTTCATAAACTATTCTTGTATTATATTTAAGCAAAAAGTGATTTAGAGTTTTACAACAATTTAAAAACTATTGTAACTATAACTTTTATTTAGTTTTCAATTTTAGATAATGCATATAATGATGGGTATTTTATTTTTTAATTCTTAATCAATCAACATAGTAAGTTTTAGAGGTAATACATAAAAGCCAGATTTTTAATTTCCTAAATGTTTAAAATATGACTATAACAAGTTCCAAAAGACAACTACAATTTTTTTTTGATAATTCTTTAACTGGTAAAAAAAATTGTTTTCAAGGTACCTATAACTTTTTCATATTTAAAATACCAAGTTGAATAATTTTTTAAACATTACAATAAATATATATGTTGACATTTAATTTTATAAATATATCATCCATTGCTTATCAGGTTCATTTATTGTACACCATTTTATTAGTAAATTGTACAAATTCAGAGAGATTTTAAATTATCAACTGATATAGTTTCAATAAAATGAAAATTAACAAAATTATACACCATTTTTTTTTTTTTTTGGGTAAATTATTTAAGTTTAGTCGTACATGAAACAATTATAATTTAACTATGATCAAGTTATTAAAAAGTGTATAGTTTTTTATTTAGATTGTTTTTTCTGTGACATATTGTTTATTATGGGGTTTATAACTTGAAAAATGAACATTAAATCATCATTTTTTTTTTAAACTTAAAATATTACATGCTAATTATTTTACATTCAATTTTCCTACCCTGCATGCATCATTACATCTATGCATAAATATATATTATAATAACTAAATTAATTTATTTAAGTAAATATTGTTTGAAGTTGTTAAAGTAAATGTTGTCTTAAATACTACTACTTTTATGTACATTTATATACATTTTTATTAAATGATTATTTGATGAATATTATTAGATATGTAAGTACCTTAAATTTAATCAAGGGCTTTTGAAATAGAGTGGGCTATTCTCTTCTCCTTATTTTAATTAATATTAATTTTTTCATAATTTTTTTGAAGTATGTAAATATTTGTCACATCACAGGTTGTATATTGCTAGTTTAGGTTAAAGCAACTAGTAATATGTTTTAGGTTATAAATTATATTTGTAATAATTAATTACCTAAATTGTTAATAAACTGATTATATTACTGAAATCTAAAGTTTATATTACTTTGAATTTAATAGGAAAAATATAAAGGTTTAAGTCTCTTATTGTATATAACTTCTTTATATAAGTATATTTTTTATGAAAATTGTAATTTTGATTTTTTGTTATTATATAGGGTGGTGCAGCTTTATTATGCCTTCTTTCAATAATCGATATTGCATATGCAATAATTCAATATTCATCAGGGATGCCTATATATTCTGTGGATTTCTATACACCACTTGTAAAACTAATCACATTTGTAAGTATTTAATTCCAAAATAATTTCATTTATACCTAGGTATTTACATTATTTACTTAAATGTTTCTTGAAACTATTGATATCAATACAAATTGATTATATCATACATATTGAACATTTTTTTTTTTTTTTTGACAAATAACTATTTATATTATTTATCAAGCATTTTAAAGTTAAAGTATGACTGTTTATTATAAGGAAATTAAATTGACTTGTACATTATTTACTGTTTGATATTTTTGTTTGTATCTTTATACGTTAAGATGTTAATTATTTAATTATTATTCCATTTTTCAGGGACTTGTAATGGTTTTAATTACTGCCAATCGTGCAAGAGGATTAAGATCCTCTGGATTAATATTTTTGTTTTGGTTATCCTTGGCATTTTGTGGAATAGTGCAGTATCGAACAGAGTTTCGGTTAGCATTTTCTGATGTAAGATAATATATTATTAATACCTATAAAATTTTTTTTCAATAAAATAAAGAAATTATCTATCTAAATATATTTTGTTTACATTTAGGTACCATCAGAAAAATATCAATTAATTAGTTACATGGTGTATTATCCTCTTGTTTTAATACAGTTTGTTTTAAATTTTTTTGCCGATTCTGATCCACGGCTATCAGATTATGCCCCTGTTGAGGTAAATTTTCCAAAATATTTTTATAATTGTTTAAGTTTTTATTTTCATACTGTTATACAATTTCTAGAAACCATGTCCTGAGATGAAAGCATCATATCCCTCACGTATATTATTTACATGGTTTGATGCATTAGCATGGACTGGTTATAATCGTCCTTTAGAAACTAAAGATTTGTGGAATATGAACTATGACGATAGTTCACGAGAAGTAGTTCCTGTATTTGATAAACATTGGGAACGCTCATTAATTAAAGCAAAGTGAGTAAATAATGTTATTAAATGTTAAACATTATATAAAATTATCTTTATCATTTCTGATAGCATTATAATCATATATTTATACTTTTAAAAGATATTAACCATTAAAATCAGAATTTTTTTAATACTTTTTTAATGATTTATGGGTTTGGTAGGTATTAGTATAGGGTTACCTGATTATTATTACTCAAAACCAGGATAATATATTAAAAAAAAAAAGAATAATAACAAACTGTACTAAACTTAAAATAGTGGTTCTCAACCTTTTTTTTTTATTCCATGCCTTCGTTGTAAATTTTAAAAAATCTTTCTCTCTCTCCAGATCTTTTTTTTTTTTGTTTAAATGATACAAAATAACTGTATTATTTTACAAATAATTTGGGCTGGGTATTTAATGCCTTAAAAAAATCTCAAAAAATGCAAAAATGACAAAAAAAAATGCAATACAAAAATGCATTTAAATTATGTTTATTATAGCTTAAAAATTGGAAAAATAATTTTATTTTTTATTTTTATAGTATTTGTTACTTGTTTAGTTTTGGACATACTAATTGCTTACTAACTCAGTTGTACTTATCGAGACCTAGTTATGATGAAATTGTTATTGACGATAACTTGTGCTGTATAATTTATGATTTGTACCGTCGGCATTTTGTAAAAAGTTTCTTGTTAATCGTAACAATTTTCATTCATTTTACGATCATAATTGTAAAAATTATTCTTAAACTGAGAAAATGCACTAAAATCGTCCAAAAATATCACCTAAAACATATTTTATACTTATGGAGCATCATATCAAAATACCAGAAAAAAGATGCTTGCATCAAAATCCCAGCCCTACAAATAATCATAATGACATTTATTTTATTTCATTTTATTAGATATTATTCATCATCATTATATTCTCCCTGTGCAGTATCTAAATTCTACTCGGTTGAGAACTACTAATTTAAAACATCTATGTAACCTTTTATACTCTGTTCTATGAGAGAATATGCTGTAGTATCTCTTGCATGTGTCAACATTTTAGTGGTAGGTGTGTTAAGCCAACCAGTTTTTGTTTTCTTGTAGCATATTTTCTTGTAGAACTAATCCGTTATTATATTATCTTTCATTGTTTAATGGAATAAAATATAGTATATACAGTTAGTTGGTGTAGTACAAATAATAAACCACTCCGGTTAATTGGAAACTAAAAATAAAACAAAATTAAGATATTGAGTAAGAGTAGATAAGGTTAAATTAGGTTTTATGTTAATTTATATTCATTAATGTTTTTATGCATTTAACAGAAACTAGCATTTTAAAAACTCAACATTTTCTGGTACATTTTTTTTGTCCAGAGACCTCTCTTTGAGACATTGAGATATAAATCATGAAACCAATAGTGTCCTATAAAATCCAGGACATATAATAACCCTTTATGGATAGTATTGTTTTACATTTACTTCAACTTAATAAAAAATCTTATTAATAAAATCAATATATCTAAAGTAAGCTAATTGATGTATGATGTACCTAATTGAATTACTTAAAAATAGTAATCTTAATATTTCTGTTTATATTATATGTTAATGTGTTATAATTATGATGCTTCTAAAATAAATAAAAAATTATACTTCAGGTTATCAGACAATGCAAAAGCATCTTATATTAAACATAAATCAGATGGAAGTATTGAAGTATCACCTACTGATTATTCAAGAATTATTCGTGGTACTAAAAATCAAAATGAAGCATCCATTCTTCCTGCTTTATGTAAATCATTTGGTCGTACATTTTTGTTTGGAACATTTCTAAAAGTAATTGAAGATTGTTTAGTGTTTGTGAGTCCACAAGTTCTTAAGTAAGTCATCATTCAAATGAGTCAAATGACTTATATAGGTAGCTAATTACAAGTACTTATGTATTTTTTCAGATATTTGATAGCATTTGTGGGAAATTCAGATGAACCACTGTGGAGAGGATATTTTTATGTTTTTCTTATGATGTTAACAGCAACATTACAAACATTAATATTGTCTCAATATTTTCATCGTATGTATCTCGTTGGTATGCGTGTACGAACTGCACTTACTTCTGCTATTTATCGAAAAGTAAACATTTTCATTTACAGTTACCTTATAAGATAAATTATATTATTTAAAATATTTATTTTTAAGGCTTTGAGAATTTCAAATACAGCTAGAAAAACTTTTACTGTTGGTGAAATAGTTAATTTGATGGCTGTTGATGCTCATAGATTTGTTGATCTGACAACTTATCTGAATATGATTTGGTCAGCTCCATTTCAAATTGGTCTTGCAATATACTTTTTGTGGCAATCACTAGGACCTAGTGTACTTGCTGGTCTATTTGTAATGATAGTTTTGATACCAATAAATGGTTTTGTAGCTGCAAAAGCAAGAAATCTTCAGATCAAACAAATGAAAAATAAAGACCAAAGAGTTAAATTAATGAATGAAATTTTGTCCGGAATAAAAGTAATATTATTTTGAATTCAATTTAAACATGATTAATTTTTACATATTAATCTTTCAGGTTTTAAAATTATATGCTTGGGAACCAAGTTTTGAACAAAAAGTGTTGGATATTCGAGGAAAAGAAATTAAAGTGCTTCGCACTGCAGCTTATTTGAATGCAGCTACTTCATTTATTTGGGCTTGTGCTCCATTCCTGGTATTAAAACGTTTTATTAACCATTTTAATTAAATTTTAAAGAATTAAAGCATTTTCTATCTTATGTACTCAATAATTTTGTAGTATTTATTTGTTTTGTAGCTAAATCAATTTTACTTTATTATATTTAGGTATCATTAGTAACTTTTGCAGTTTATGTATTATCTGATGATAGCCATATATTGGATGCACAAACAGCTTTTGTTTCTTTATCTTTATTCAACATTTTACGTTTCCCGTTATCTATGTTACCTATGTTTGTGTCAAATGTAGTTCAAGTAAGTGTTTTGTTTAGCATCATATAAGTATTTTAATAACTATTGTTTCTTTTAAGTCTTATTAATATTTTATACTTACAGTCGAGTGTATCTGTAAAAAGAATAAATAAGTTTATGAACTCAGAAGAGTTGGATCCCGATTCTGTTACTCATGATTCTGATGAAAGTATGTAACATTTTTTATTTATTTGATATAAATAATAATTTAAAAATTTTTTAAAAATTTTATTAATTTATTTTGATTTTTAGAGGATCCTCTTGTAATTGAAAATGGTACATTCACTTGGGGTGAACCAACTGACCCACCAACATTATCAAACATAAATTTACGAGTTTCATCTGGACAATTAGTTGCTGTAGTAGGTACTGTCGGTTCTGGGAAGAGTTCTTTAGTATCAGCTTTTCTTGGTGAAATGGAAAAAGTTTCTGGTAGAGTTAATACTAAAGTAAGTGTTGAAAGATTTATTATTTAAATAAATGTAAGTTTTTTTTAACTTAAATAACAATAATAAATTAATTTTTAGGGATCTATAGCATATGTACCACAGCAAGCTTGGATACAGAATACATCACTTAAAGATAATATATTGTTTGGTCAGACATTAAGTGATAGAATTTATAGCAAGGTCATTGATGCATGTGCATTGAGAGCTGATTTCCAAATGCTTCCAGCAGGCGATGATACAGAAATTGGTGAAAAGGTATGTATTACATTTCTTCATTATAATTTGTATTTACATATTTATTATATATCAAATTGATAATTTTATAGGGGATAAATTTAAGTGGAGGCCAAAAACAAAGAGTAAGTTTGGCAAGAGCGGTTTATAAAGAAAGTGATATCTATTTTTTGGATGATCCATTAAGTGCTGTTGATTCACATGTCGGTAAACATATTTTTGAACAAGTTATTGGACCTACAGGATTGTTGCGAAAAAAAGTAATTATTATAATTTAAAATTTCATATTAATGTGGTATTACTTGATTTAAAAAAAAAAAATTAAATTATTATTATAATTATTATTTTTTTATAGACACGAATTTTGGTCACCCATAGTATTACTTATCTTAGAGAAGTTGATTTAATTGTGGTAATGAAAGATGGTCAAGTGTCTGAGTCTGGTACTTACAAAGAATTGCTGGATAAGAAAGGAGATTTTGCTGATTTCTTAATTTTGCATATGCAAGAACAAAGTGAACTTAAAGCTGATGAAATTGGTAATATAAATGCAGCTTTGGCAATAGTAACATTTTGTTTTAAGTAATTATCAAAATTAATTTGTTTAGAAATTGATAAGTTATTAGAAGACGCACCTGCAGATTTAAAAGAAAAATATGTTCGTCAAAGAAGTGAATCCAATTCAAATTCTTCAATGCAAAGGTAACCTAACCTATGATATTATGATCCTTGAGATGATGTCTCACATTAATTTTATTAGGGTTGTAATATGTTATAGAACATTTTTATGACATGTTGAAAAGCATATAAATTTTAATGTTTTTTAAAATTAAATACTAATTATTAATATCTTAGCAGTGGTATTATGTATATCGTATAGACTAATATTGGTTATTGCAAAATATTGAGAATTTTATGTACTTTAGGTTAATATTGATCCGATTTCACAAACACATGGACTGATTACTGTTTGACTACCCTAAGCAAATGTTATGTTATGTAATTGGTTGACTATCATTAGTAAGAGTTGTTGATTATTGGTGATAGTGTTGTAGCTGTGTATACCGAGAATCATTAATTTAAGTGGAGGTTGCAAATAGTGAGGATGCACCAAATTCACTATACTCCGTTTCAAAAGAGATTATACCAGATTTACGTAACAAAACCGGTTTTGACCGTGGCCGCCCGGTATAATCTCTTTTGAAATGGAATATAGTTTTCTTTGTTCGAGTGGTTGAATCTTAAACTGAATAGATTATAGGAACTCAGTTTTGTTCAAAAACAAACTATAACTTGAGCGTGTACCATAACAGTACAAATGGGTGGCTAGGTTATTTCAGTGCATATGCTTTATGTACTCTTCATACTATGTATCATTTTATTTTGTCATTTCATAACCTAAACCTATTGTCATAGTCATTCAGTCATTGATCCAAATATAAATGTAAATGTAGTGTTTTATAAATATGGTTAGGTTAATTTGAGTGACTCTTTTTACATACAATAATTATTCATAACTTATACAAGATTGTGTTCATCATTATAATATTAACTATGTCTAAACTTGTTGGTTATTTAATATTTAATTTTAAATTTTAGGCAAAGGTCTATTGATTCTGAAAAAACTATTCCTTTACCTATCATTGATCAGCAGGCTAAATTGATTGAAGTGGAAAAAGCTGAAACAGGCAGTGTATGTGTATATTTTTATAAACCTTTTTAATGTTTAAATGTTATTTTAATTTTAAATTCTAATTTAAGGTCAAATGGGAAGTTTATGTACATTATTTGAAGTCGATTGGACCTTTTTTGTGCATATCTACAATTGTTTTAAGTATTATATTCCAAGGATTTTCTATTTCATCAAATATTTGGCTTTCTGTATGGTCTAATGATGATACTTCTCATGTTCACGGAAAAGAAAATATAAGCAAAAGAAATTTATATTTATCTGTCTATGGACTTCTTGGATTTGGTCAAGGTAAGTTATGAAACTCCTAAAATATAAATATCAATTTTATTAAAAAATGTATGACTTACTTAGTAAATTTGACGTAAGTGGAATGAAAAATATGTTATATTATTATATTAATAAATTCATTTTTACAACTATAAGTGATACTAAATAAGTTAAGTATAGTAGCTGATAAAGTGACTACTTCAAAAAATAAGTTAAGTTTTTAGAAAAGTTTATAACTATTATTTTGTAGGCTTAACTATTTTAATGAATTAATGTAATTTACGTTGAGACAAATTCAACTCTATCTATTTTTCAAATAACTGGTCAATAACGTTTAATGAAAAAAATGTGTTATACTCTACAAGAGCATGATTATATAGAACATGTCAAGCAATGCAAGCAGTATATGCAGTTGAGACTTGTTATAAATTACATAGTTTTATTAACCGTTTAATGCTTTATTCTGGCTCACGAGAGAAAATTACTGAGTCTTGATTAAAATTCATTTGAGTACTCATATTCTCCATTCATTAGCATATCGATAATTGTTTGGTAATGATTAGCAACACTTAATGCTAATAGTGTGGGTTATAATATTACTAAAATATAGATTGCTATAGTAAAGAGTGCATTGTGTCTATGTTCTGTGTTGAGTAAACTAAATAGCGCATTTACTTTTTAATTTAATTTTTTATTATTTGCATGGTGGTAGTAATATTTTCAAAATAAATGTCGATGAATCCCTCAATATTTTTCAATATTTTCATTGTATGTTTGTACAGATAATAAAACATAATTCTGTATAGTATTAACATGTATTTATGACACTCTGTATACATGTCACAGTGCGTCTTAGCATATAGCGAGGAAATTGGTTAATGGTGCCTTTAATTGTCGGCCATGTCAGTCTACATGCACGAAATATTAATATTTCTCTTGTGAGTCAGAGTTTAGTTAGATGTGTCAGTGTATTATTATTATATCATAAAATATTTGTTATATTGTATTCATATTTAAATGTAACTTGCCGTCAATGTGTTGGGTAGTGTAAATTGAGGTATAAATCAAATTTCTATGTTTTTGTATTAAATAAAGTATTCATTTTAAACTATTTGATAAATCAATTTAAATTTAAATTTTAGTAAAATTATTAACAACTTAAAAGTTACGTTTTAAAAAAAATTGTTTTTTATATTTTTTTATTTAAACCAATATAGTTTTAACATTATGAATACTATGAGCCATGGGTTGTGAAAATAATGATTTCACAATACAATATATTGAAATAATAAGTATTTATATTGTGGTTTAATTAAAATATCATATTAATATTGGTCAAGAGCATGCTACTGAGCTACTCACACGTGTTGTCTTCTTTTTATATTCATACAACATAGCAAATTTTTATTCAATGAAGTTAATTTTATAGTGTTAGATTTAATATTAGAGTTAATTTACCTATTAACAAACTTAAAGGTCATAATATTATAATTCTAGTTATGTAAAATATTAAAATTTTAAAATGCCTGTAGCTCACTTAAAAATTAAAATATTAATAAAAGCCTTCAAGATGCTTTAGATAATATTATTATCTTAGAGTTTAATATTAGATAAATTGACTCTAATATTAAAGCTAACAGCATAAAATTGATTCTGCTGAACAAAAATGTACTATATTGGATTTATGTAAGATGGAGACAACACATGCAGAAGTGGGGTACTCTTAAATCGATTTATTTTGATTATTTATAGTTAATAATTCTTAATATTTCTTATTTTACTATAAAGCAATATTTGGTTTATATTGTTGCTTATTGATGGGTCTGGATTAATCAAACAAATCATTTGTTTTGTTGTCTTTAGAAATATATAATCATTTATAAATGTACAATTTCTAACTAATATTTTTTTTTGTTACTAGTTATATTTAAATTCAATATTCAATTACAATTATTTATTTCATACGGAGTAAACTCCATTTACAAAAAAACAATTTACAGCAGCAAAACGTATGTTACTCATCAGTATACTAAATTAAAATTAAAATAGCGGTACAATTTTTAATATACATATAAATAATAATAAACATTTTTAAAAAATATATAAAAATAATTCAACATAGGTACTGGTATAATAATTAATTACATCAAAATTCACAACCATATCGATAGAACATTTTAAATGTTTTGGTATATTTAAAATTATTGGATATTTGTTTAATATTAGTTGTAGCTGAGTACATTTTTTAAAATCTGTCAGGATAATCTTTGAATTGATAACTATTTAATTTTAAAATCCTTCGTATATTGAAACATAATGATATATACAGACATATTTCTTGGTGGGGAGATTATCTAAAATTTGAGACTTTTTCTTACATATATCAATTGTTATGTTAACAAAATTTATTTTAGCATTTAAATATTGTATTATGTTCAATTTTAAAATTTTAAGCTTGAAAATGTTGTGTAAGAATTTCCCTAAATTGATCTTACTAGAATTTAAAAACAAAATTAAATTTTACTGCAAAAAGTCTATCATAATAAATTAGTTTAAATATCTGATATCTCTAAAAATAAATAGTTGGCTGACAATTTACCTAAATTAATGTATTTTGTTATATAATTTTAGGCTTTTACAAGAATTTACAAATTTTTTGATCAATTTGATTAATTATGTTACAGGCATGGTTTGTTTTAAATTATATATAGTATAAAATAATTCTAAAGAATAACTAATATTTTTATAGTTAAATAACAGTTTGATATTGTGCAATAAATAAATCCTGTCTTTAGTTAATTAATTAAATTTTTTTTTTATTTTAGAACCAAATTATTGTGTGTTATGTTTGGTTTGAAGATTAAATATTAGTAAATAATTGTTCATATCACTTAAAAATTTTTTGAGTTATTGGATATGAATAATTGATGATTTTATAAATATACAAATAAATACATTTGTGTGTTTATATTGTTAAATATTTATGTATACTTTTATATGATCTAATCTTTAATTATATTAATAATGAGATAATTTAAAGGAGTTTCAGCTCCAAACAACTATGTTGCTTTATTTTGAACTAATCTGTCTAGTTTCTATATTTTAGTTTATTTTAAATATTTTTGATTTGGTGTAGTTGTATCGACGGTGACAGCGGCAATAGCTTTATCGTTAGGCACAGTAGTAGCTGCTGAAAAATTATACCAATTGATCAATACACGGATTTTCAAGAATCCATTAAGCCTGTTTGATACAACACCTATTGGTCGTATCTTGAACAGAGTATCTAAGGACATTGATACTATTGATAATGTATTGCCATTCATATTAAGATCAACTATTCAAACTGTATTTTCGGTAAATTCGAATTAAAATATATGTCTTATGTATATAGTTTATACTTTAGCTTGGTGTGTCCAATATTATTCTACATCTTACACATTATACATTATAAATTTATTTATTTATTTATTATAATAAGTGCTAGGATTTTACTATATTTGGTATTAAAAATAAACAAATTAAGATTTATCTATTCATTTCCCTAAATTTTTTTAAAACATTTCTTAATGAAGATTTAAAGTTTTTTCAAATACTGATGAATTTTTAAATCAAAAATTTGCATCGTAAGCTTAAATAAAATTTTAAATTCAATAACATATATTGAAATGCATTTTATGCTTATGTTCTATGAAAACCTTTATATTGACCATTTTTTATTTTTATGTTTGTTATAATTTTAATTAGTTGTATAAACATATCTCTGGTTGAAAATTAACTTTTAAATATTGTATATGTGTGAATGTAGTTTAATAATTTTATTTTTATATTTTATAATTTAGTGTAGAGAAGCTTTTTATTTTAGTATTTTAGTATAAGCTTAACCGCTTAACCAGTTTTTCATTTGTTACGCTATTGTTTAAATTATATAATGTATTATAACTTAATCATGGCATAATTTGAGTTTTTTTAAATTGGCAGCTAAATATTTTTGTATGATTTAATTAGTTTTTATTGTTAGAAACTATTATTGAAATGGTGTAAGTTTTATTTTAAAATATAAGTAGTAGATACAATTTAAATATTGAATTAATATTGGTTAATAAAATACTTAATTACAGTTATTGATAGCTAAAATATTCAATATGTCTTATCTAAAAACCAATTCTATTCTAAATTTATTTGTTTATCATAAAAATCATATTTTCTGATGTTTTTTTTATGAATTTAAGTTTTATGTTTTCATAGAACACCATTTTTTTCTAAATTTCATCCTTTAATTACTAAATTTATTTATTCTCATGTTTATTGTACAAATTAAAAATTCTCTTTCTTTAAATAAAAAATTTATTAGATAGTTATTTTATAATTTTTATTCTTATTAGAATAATTAGTGCATTTAAAGAAACACAATTTATGGCTAAAAACAAAACTCAAATTTTGTTTATATATGAGTATAATAATTAAATATGTTATTTAAACCATCAATTTCTTGTTTTTACAAAGCTTTATTTATTTTAAAAATATAAATACTTCCATATTTTTGGCAGCGCACTATTGGGTTTTAATACTTCAAGCTTTCATTTTGTAACATTATGTATAATTGGCGTATGCTATTTTGTGTTTTATTAATTTTAACAAACAGGAAATTTGTAAGTTAAGCAAAACAAATTACTGTGCTTATTATTATTTGCTTATTTTTATTAATTATTTTTAGATTCTTAGTAGAGCAAAGAATGTATTAGTTTTAAAATTTTTGTTTTTTGTTTTTTTTTTTTTTTGGAGCATAAAATTTAGTTTGAGTTCAACATGTTTTTGACAAAACTAATTTTTTTTTATACCTTTGAAAAAATAACTATTGTAGGACCTGATATTTTCATTAAATATTAGTATAGTAAAAATTTATAAAATGTTCAATTTTTATAGCTATTAATTGAAAATTACTGAAACCTCAATACCTAAAAAATATAATACACATTTTTAAATGTTAATAAAAATTTGGATAAAACTATTAAACAAAAAATAACAATTTTAGTTATTTTGTTGTTATTTAAAAATATTAGTGGGGACTAGAAATTTGTATATATATTATTATTATTATATTTACTTTACATAATGGCATTTTTAAAGTATTTAGATTAATTTTTAGCTATTAGTCATCTATTATATTGTTTTTCACCTTTCGTATCATAACTAGTAAAACAAGTTATTATAATAGCAATATAAATAAAGTGAAACCTCAATAACTCAAATCGGTAGGGAGTGAAAAAAAATCAGAGTTATTGAAAATTCGAGTTATTGAGGTACCACTGTGTATAATAAAATATATTTGGTAATAAAGATAGGTCCCACTAACAATTGATTTTTCGTATGTAATTATTTATTATTGAATTCAAATTTAACATATCCATTATAACCATGACCGATCAACTTGATTATTTCCTTCTGTACAGCAAAGTGGTTATCTATTTAAAAATCATTTTCTTTTCAGACATTTTTAACAAATTTTGATATTAAAATAAAATATATTGATTTTAGCTATTTTATTATAATTAAAATAATGTGTAGGGACTTAAATTGTTTTGCTATTTTGTGTATTATTATTATTTATTAATTAATATTTACAAGGAATTTTTAAAAATATTTAACTTATTTTAAAGTTAATTGCAATAATTCTATAATATAATATTGTAATAATGTAGTAAATGAAATTTTTTGGCAAAAGTTAATCCAAACTGGAGTATTACTAATAAGGTTATTAAATATATAACCTTAGAATAGAGGCCAATATTCTGCTTCCTCTCAAAATTGATTTTAGATCAAATGATTTAGTTATTATTTGTAATAATAAAAATTAGTATTATTTTTATTATTGAGTTAAAAATTAAAATTAAACACATATTACAGTAACTTCAACCATGATAAAGTATACTTAAATCCACTATATAGCAGAAGTTCCACCTTTATTTAACTTTCAAGCTTGAAATTGGATTTTAAGATAGGCCACAATAAATATTTTAAAAATATCCTGTACAGTGATAACCTTCATTCTAGTATATATAAAATTCTAAACCTAAAATCGCTTTTTATAAAAATGTAATTAACATTTTATTAAATATGAGGAAATTCTTTTAGGTTTCTTAATAATATTAATTTTATTTCTTTTGTTGAAATCCTTAGTTTTTAGTATTTGACTGTGTTTAAACTGAGTGACAATATTAAATATATTATAAACAATAATATAAAATTGTTTAATTTATAGGTTCTATTGCACTTACATGCTTAAAAATAAACGGCATAATATTTTTAAATTGCAGCTAATGAGTTTTTATATCTTATTATTTAGCTTTAGCTTATGCACTTGTACAATTTAGTTATTTTAACTATAATGAACATTATTAGAAGTGCTTTTAAACTTAAATTTGATTTGGCTTTTCCAATTTTATATTATTTTTTTTTTTTTGCTTTTATTAATATATTTTACCAACAATTTTGCAGTTTTAACAGTAGTACTTGGCACAACCACATTATATGTCGGTTGTTTAATAGCTTCTCGAATTTTGCATGATAGCATGCTTAAGAATATAATGCACGCTAAAATGAGCTTCTTTAATATTACGCCTAGTGGACGAATATTAAATAGAGTTGCAAAAGATGTTGACATTATTGATATAACATTGCCTCCAATATTGCTGTCATGGAATAGATGTCTTATTATGGTAAGTGCATAGGATAATATCTATCACTATTCACTGTTACTATTACAGTTGAGTTATAATTTATACTTAGTACAACTGAAATGCATTATTCTTGACCAAAATATAGAGTAAAATTAAATATATTAATTTAAGATATTTATTTTTCTGTTACCATCCATTTTGTAGATTGTATATTCAATTTATATTTCTTCTACAGTCTGCTAATTTTGATTTTCGATCGCTTTATGCATGGTTAAAGTTGTTGTTAATGTGTTTTTAAGTTTTATTCTTGGGATAAAAGTGTCACTAATTTAATTTGTCGTGTTAAAAGTGGAAGATTATTTTTCAATTAATGCTTAAAGTCTCATAATTTGCTTTATATGTTGAAAATAAAATTTTTTCAATTTCTAACAAATTTTGTAAATAATTGTAGTTTTTGATTAATATCTAATTATTTTATTGCTATTATCCTTTAAGATTGATATTTCTTAAAAATGGGTACATTTCTTTTATGTTTACTCTCAAAATGTAGTATTTGTTTTTATTATAATTGTAAAATATGTAATATACAGTGTTGTGTGCAGTTTTGAATGTACCACTTAATATCTTGGTAGGGATAGCTTAGGAAATAGTATTATAAGGGAAATGTTCTTATTTAAACTTAACACTTTCATTTTGTGCATGCACAATATAATTTATTTTGTTTTTAAATGGCTACTTATCGTTTGACTCTGAATTCTGATAAATGAAATATTTAAAATCATTTTTATTTTAAAACTGAAATTTGTTAACACTTTTAGTTCAAGAAAGTTTATGACTAAATTCAAAAATCAAAACTTATTCATTGGGATGAATTAAGATATTAATTAGTATATTCAAGACTGAAATTGCTATATTCTACCTATAATATTTATGCATGTCAGTCATTATTATTTATGATTTATGTATCCGCAAATATATAAAGTGTTAAATACATTTGTTAAGTTGACCTGTATAGTACTATTATAATTACTTTGAAACAGCTTAAAATGTATGCTGAACAATAATTGTTACTGAACTAAAATGTTTCAATTAGTTGATATAATGTTCAATAATACCCAAGTACGGCTTGAAATAATATTATGGTGTAGTAGTAATTTAAAAAATACCCAATCAATTAAAAAATTATTTTTGTGTTTTGATATTTTCTCAATAAATAATTATCTATGTTTTGTATTATATTTAATGAGTTTCTATTGTAATTTTAAATTATAGAAATTAAATAAATTGTTTTAAATCAATTTACATATTATGACAATTATCAGTTTTTAGTAGATATACAAAAATACTGTGTTAATATTATTGTGTAAATTATTCATAATAATAACTTATAAATGAAATGGTTTTATTATTTATATTTTTTAATTATATAATGTTCAGTGTTTTGCTCAAGATATATTGGAAGAAACTAAATCAGTATGTTTTATACAAAAATTACATTTTTTACTGTAATGCCTTGATTCTGAGTTGTTTTTAAATAACCATTTATGAAATTTCAAGAACTTGTTGTACAAACTAGTGTAATGGTGAACAAGACCAATGATCTTAAGCCATCCATTTATTTTTAAAGGCTGCATATTTTGATAATGTGAACATATATTTTTAAATATATACAATAAAAAACATATTGATATATGATATTTAAGTTGGTTTAAGTATAGTATAATACCTATGGCTGTTACAATTTATCTTGGTATACACTTCTCATGTATTTGAATTACGTTGTAATATGATACAAATAATTAAATCATTTGTTTGTTGATATTTCCTTAATATTCATGAGATGTAGAACTTGAATAATTTTTAACTTTAGAAATGTTGTATTCTCAAAATGATAAATACTATATTTTATGGTTTCATGGGTGGTGCTACGTCCCAATAGAAATTATAGATTTTTCTCGATATTTACAGGGTTATTTGAATTTTTTGCTGACTTATGTTTGTGTTTGGGCGCATGGAGGGCCTCTGTCATGTTGCATAATTACATGGCAGCAAATGTTTTTCGAAATCCAATGAAATTTTTTGATGCTACTCCAACTGGTCGAATTTTGTCCCGTTTTTCAGGAGATGTTGAAGTTGTTGACAAGCTTTCTCAACAGTTATCTGATACGATTTATTGTTTCATGGATGTACGTGCCTTTTTTTTTTTTTTTTTTTTTAATTTATTAATTGCTTTGTAAACATGTATATTGTGTAGCTATTATAAGTGTTGATGATATAATATTAATTTATCTTGATTAATACATCGCTCATGGATAATGCATTTCGTTGTAAACTATGTGTTATTAATTCTTATTTGCGAAGTATTGTATGGTTTATGGGTTTTCTGTCCAATTAAATGTATAATAAACACACAAAGCTTAATAATTTTTTAAAAAAATACATATAATTTTTGATAGTAATTTATTTATAAATAGTAAATACTATCTTCATTAGTATTCTAATGTTTTGTGGTTCTAATTATACACTTTTTATGACAATTTTATTTTTATTGTATGTTAAATAAATTTAATTAGGTACCTATTAAAAAATGAGATTATAATATTAAGAACTAAGTGGTGGTGTAAGTTCTTATAAAATTTAATTTATCTTGTCTTAGAGAAAATTTATTTTTATAATATAAACTTAAAAATAAAATTATAAATTTAAATATAATGTCTTCATTTTTTTTTTTGCTTTGCTATTCATATCATACTAAAATTTAAAATGCTTGTATGTGGGCTTTATATTTTAACCTTTTAAAAACACAATAGCTTAAACTATTTGAAAACTAAGAAAATTATGTTAATTATGTTATCCTTTTTTTAGGTTACTGGTACTTTGGTTGTTATCAGTTACAGTACACCCGTGTTTACAGCTGTGATAATTCCTATTGGTATTATTTATTATTTTATACAGGTGATTATATTTTTTTTTTATTATATTTTTAACTCATGATTAAAATTTTTATTTAAATTTCATTTTTATTACAGAGATTTTATGTTGCAACATCACGACAGCTGAAGAGGCTTGAGTCTGTATCTCGCTCTCCAATTTATTCACATTTTAGTGAAACAGTTACGGGCGCAACATCAATTCGTGCTTATGGTGCAGAAACCAAATTTATACTTCAGTCTGAACAAAAAGTTGATTTTAATCAAACTTGTTACTACCCAAGTACAGTGGCTAATAGGTATTAATTTTAATTGATATAATATGATTTAATAGTAAATTAATTGATTTGATTTTATCTTAGATGGTTAGCTGTAAGATTAGAAACAATTGGTAATTTTATTATTTTCTTCTCGTCTGTATTCTCAGTATTAGGAAGAGATACTTTAAGTCCAGGCATTGTTGGTTTGTCTGTTAGTTATGCTTTACAGGTATGAATTATTTTTTATTTAAAAAAAGAAAATGTTTTCAATATAATTTTTTTATATTAAGATCACACAAACACTCAATTGGTTGGTTAGAATGACTTCTGAAGTTGAAACTAATATTGTAGCTGTTGAGCGTATTAAAGAATATGGAGAAACACCTCAAGTAATATTAAATAAAATATTATTTATTTATTTGATCATTTACATTTATTTATTTTTATTTTTTAGGAAGCACCTTGGGAAGTACCAACAAATTTGCCACCCAAAGAATGGCCAACAAATGGAGAAGTTCAATTTAAAAATCTTAAAGTTCGTTATCGTGAAGGATTAGACTTAGCATTGAAGGGGCTAGATATTTTAGTGGAAGGAGGCCAAAAGGTATTTATTAAAATTTAAGATATATAGGTAAATACCAGTTAAATTTTATTATTGCTTGTAAAAAATGTAGGTGGGTATAGTTGGACGTACTGGAGCTGGAAAATCATCTTTGACTCTTAGTTTGTTCCGTATTGTTGAAGCTGCTGAAGGATCAATTCTTGTTGATGGTGTAGACATATCGAATATTGGCTTGCATACATTACGTGGCCGTCTCACTATTATTCCACAGGTAACCATATAAACTTTTTCTATTGATGCAATTTTAAATAATCTAAGCTATGTATTTATTATTGATAGGATCCAGTATTGTTTTCTGGTACATTAAGAATGAATTTAGATCCAACTAATAGTAATACAGATGAGGAGCTATGGAACTCCTTAAAGTTAGCCCATTTAAAAGATTATGTCAAAGGGCTAGTAGGTGGTTTGGATTATGAAGTGTCTGAAGGAGGAGATAATCTTAGGTATGTATAATTAATATGATGATGCTTAAAGGAAGTTATCCAATTGATTTTAAGTGACTATATTTATATTTTTGATGCAACTTTTATAAATAAAATGTTTTTCCAAGTACCACAGTTATTTTGTTGCATAATTTCAAAAATATAAATATAAATAGTAGAGGCATGCACACGAGTCAAGCTGGGGTTCGGCCAAAATCTTTTTATGGGCATAATAAAATTTTAGATTTGTGTATATATTTAATTATAATATTATGTTCGAGGAGATAATGAAAATGATTTACTTTAAATGTATATGGCGTTTAGAAATTACCACATTGTTGTTGAGTGCATATACAACTTAATTCTATTTACACAGTTTTTAATTTACAATTAGAATGTACATTAATGTGTTAAAAAAAAAAAATTACGGGCACTGCCCATTATCTAAGTATTAGAGCATTAATTGTTTCATGCTTGACCGGAAATTAAAGTCTGCGCAAGCCCATGACAAATAGTTACATTTAAACTAAGACTACTTATTAATTAATAATATGACAAAATTTTTGTTGAATATTTATTATTACTGTATAAGTTTCAGCTCAGCATAACAATTAAAACAATAGATGCATATATTAATGATAATAATTTAACTTATTTATCCAATAGTTTGAAAAAAAAAGCATTACATTTCACAAATAAATTTTTCTATTATATTTTCTGGTAAATGTTTGGTGTTTTTATTTATTATTAATACTTACCAAGTAATAAATATGCTATTAATAAAATATAATAAATTCATAATCCTATCTAGTTCCTATGATATTGGTTCATGAACATGTATTTTGGAAATTTATAAAAGAATTGTGTCTTGTGTTATATTATTCACACACATAATAGTAATGAATTAATCCTTCATAATAACTGCTAAGAAGTTTAATAAAAGTTTTGCAAATTTCAGATAGCTCCTTAGTCAAAAGACATAATCATTAAAACATTAAGTATTAACTATTATAGATGTACTATTTTAACATTAATTATTGTATTTCAGTGTGGGCCAAAGACAATTAGTGTGTTTAGCTAGAGCATTGTTAAGAAAAACAAAATTATTAGTGTTAGATGAAGCAACAGCAGCAATTGATTTGGAAACAGATGATCTTATACAAACAACCATACGATCAGAATTCAAGGATTGCACAGTATTGACAATAGCTCATCGTCTAAACACAATCATGGATTCTGACAAGTAAGCTATGTATAATAATCAAGAGAGAGAGAATAGATAATAGAATAAAGAGAGTCCAAGATTGGAAAGAACTAGCCTAGGACATAGACAAATGGAGGGATCTAGTGATGGCGGTGAAAACTCTTAAGAGTATTAGGGCCATATAAAGAAGAAGAAAAAGATGATGATTTATTAGTTAAATTATTAATGTTAATTTTTTTCTATAGGGTAATAGTTTTGGATAATGGTTTCATGGTCGAATACGACTCGCCAGCCAATTTATTGCAAGAAAAATCATCAGTTTTCTACTTGATGGCAAAAGACGCTGGTCTAGTACAATAAAAGTGTTCAATCCATATCATCAATCTCATGTGCCTAAGTTAGCCTGAATAAGTTTGTTCATTTTGCGATTAAACAATCATGATTTTGTTTTCTCATTTTTTGGCATTTTTTGTCATAGATGAGTAAATTAAACTATTAAATAGTATACTTATAAGTTATAACAGTAATATTATGTTTTATGAATGATTTTTTTTTTTATTTTTATTTTTTGTTTTAATATTAAGCCGTCCGTGTGAAATCAAATACTTGCCATTTGATTAGGGTTTTTAAATGTTAATTTTTTTATTTATATAAAAAAAAAAAATGGCATATATAATGTTACTGTTAATTGTTCAGTGTATATTTTATTCAGAATAACAGTGATTTTTTTTGCTATAAACAAACAAATTATTATAAAGTCAATATATGTAAATGTATATTTTTAAACACTGTGTTCATTTATTTTATTTTTATTTTAAGGAGTCCAGTGATATCAGGAATATTTATGATCTATGAGCACTGTAAGCATATTGTCTTACATTTGTAATTATTTATTCATGAAGATGTTTGCTTAACTTAACTTAGAATTGAAATTGAAATAGATTTTTAAAATTTACAACCACTAGCATCTAGCAAAATATTATATAAAAGTTAAATACCCATCATTTTTGGATGACAGAAATAAAAATTTCTCTAAAATATTGATGACAAACGTATTTAATGACAATAAATATACGAGCAATATAAATATATATAATTATTTCATTACTATGCCATAATTAAGAACCTTACTACCATGATATTTCATTCAAGATTTCTATACCTCGATACAGCGTTTAAGTAGTTATAAATCAATAGTTTTTTTGGGTTATTTTATTATTTCTGGATGATTTTAGAACTTGTGGCTCTAGAAATTGATTTTAATCACTTTCTTGTAAATACTTGTAAAATGAGATCCAATATTGGATTTTTTTTATAAATAATTATAATAATAAAAAAAATAATCTCTAATATCAGTTTAATTATATTATAAAATATAGTTATAGTAATATAGGTTGGATAATCTGTATTTTTTGTTTTTAGATTCAATATAAAAACAAAATAACAACAGTCTTGATTTAGTTTATTTTTATTTACCCAGTGAATCATCAGTTTGTTATGGACATAGCCTTATTAACAAGTAACTAGTTACTGTTAGTACTACATGCGGCTTATAATAGAATATCATCAATGATGTTACATTATCCACGGTCTACACGTAAGTATTGCTGTCACATAATTTCGAATTTCGATGGAAAACGCATTATAGTGTGTCTTAAGAGGACTTCATACCCGCATGCGTTGTCTCCGTCTTACACACTTAAACATAAACAAAATACGTTAACGCAGTCTGAGTAGAACTCGCTCAATTTTGGTTTTAAAATAAGTATACCTATAATAAAATTGAATTATGACAAAATTTCTGAGGGCAAACGCAGCGTTTTTTCCATTATTCCCAATATAACGTTAATTTTATCGTTTAAAAATAGCAAAAGTGTCAACATTTGTAAATAATCTTTAACTTTAAAAAATTAAAATAAATTTTTTTTAAAAATACAGCGTCGTCTTGTTCTTAGAAATATTGTCACAATTCCATTTTATAATAGGTATACTTACTCTAGAGACAAAATCGAGCGAGTTCTACTTAGTCTGCGTAAACGCGTTTTGTCTGTGTTAAAATAAAAAAATACTAAATTAACATAAAATCGGTAATAATTGATAATATTATATCCGTCCATTATTTTCTAGATAAATAGATGTATTTAGTTAGGTATACATTTTTTTAAATGGGCTATGATCATATAATCATATATTATAGATAGTTTATTCTGTTCTAGAACATTACTTAGAATCAAATACAAATCCTTATGTGTAATAGTTCAAAAGTAATGTCCTAATACATTTCATAGTGCTGACTGCTGACATAACTATTACAATATTTAACACGTATTTTGTTGATCACATTATACGATTGCTATTATAATTATTATTATAAACAACGAATAAAAATAGTTCAGTATAAGTTGTAATTTTTTTTATAATTATTTTTTATTTAATAATAAATATAATTATATTGATTTGTACCAATATTGTAATTTATTTGTAACCAAATATATTTTTGGCACATATCCGTTCTTGCAATTCGAGTTGTTATACAACGGATACACGTCGAAAGCTTATTTACGTTGTTCGATATCATTATGCGTCGAAACACATTTTCTGACCTCTCTCTTCCCAGGAGGCTTCAACTTGAGGAGTTCGGTCGTACCTAACTAGAATCCGAAAATATGCTTTTTTCGATATCGTATTCTACTCAGTACCTACTTGCAGAAGGGGAGCTTAACGAATTATCGGCTGTCACGTTGGTTGAAGGGAGATGGCGGTTCTTTAACGGTTGGTTAGGTGAGTGTCGAAGGATGGTTTTTGCACAAGGGATGCCACTGTCGGCGTTTGACCAGGAACAAATGTAACTCCAACGACGGGTTGTCTTTGATCGCATTTAATGGGCTTTTGTCGTAACATTTTCCCATACATGCTGTAGGGCATCCGCGTCGAAGTACGATCTGGTCAACATCGATGTTCTATGTTTTCTATGTGAAAGATCCATCCCGACGATTTTCGCATGGTTTTTTATTAGGTACTTCTCCTACATTTAAACGTGTCAATGAAAATATAATTAATAATTTTGTAGATTGTTTTAAACAATATGTTTAAACGAGTAACTTATTAGTTTTGTGAATTTTTATCTGAGTTTTTAGTGTATTTTATTTTTTTGATTTATTTTTCAAGGTTCCTTAAACTAAAAAATAATTTGTAGCATACCTACGTGTTTCTAGATGCATAAACAATGTTTATAATTCTATGTATTTTTCTAAGGACGTGATTTGAGTTTTAATATCGTTCTTCTATCGTATATATTGAATTTATATTATAATATATTATATTCACACCATATTCTAGTATCGTATCTAACACTCGACGTATTGTAGTCATTTTTAACTGTTGTAGTTTCTGATGTTGATGTCTTGAGTTCTTTGTCTAAATAACCTTTTATTTTAACCGTGGACTGCTTGTCAGTTCATTAACTTTATTCTGTAAATTCTAGACACTCTGATAATGCACCTGTATCATTATTGAGCCGTGCCAAATTCGCTAGAAAGTATTCTTCAATACTGCGTAACTGGGAAATATGGTCGAAATAATTTATTACATTAATTTTATTATTGATCTTCATTCGAATGTTAAAAAATTTTTGCTTCATACATGCTAATCTATGGATAACTGTTTTTGTTCTTTGGACTTCCTCATTCCTTTACATATATTGTATAATATTAATTTTTGAATAATTAAGGTAATACTTTATAAAGTAGGTAGATATAGGTATCTATCACAAAAATGTTACCACCCAATGTTATCAATTTTTCTTTCATAAGCCTGAATATTTTATAGTTTGATTAAATTCTGGCAAATACCGATAAGTTGTAAAATATCATTTGTATTATCCACTAGCTCAACAACAATTGAATTGAATTTTATTTTTATTTGATCATATTTGTTGATACTGTTCTGCGTGTTAACATTTGTTAAAAAAAAAAAAAATCACTTTTGACTATGCTTGGCAATGTTGTTTGAATTAATATATAATTCGCTCAAAAATATAATTTTATAAATATATATTTGTTTATTCATAGTATATAGTGATTTGTATCTGTTATCATATTATTATGTTATTTATGTTATCAAAAAGTTAATGAATTTAAAGTTGTTTTTTTCTAGTTAAATGTATGAGAGATTGGTAATTGTACGTATTTCAGTATTTGTATGATAGAAACGTGAAATGCGTGAGAAATAGTTTACGTTCAAAGAGAAAAATATATTATTATAATATTATAATATACAAAGGAACTTTACTCCTGCTTGTTTTGTTCACCAATCTAACGAAATTCAAGACCACTCATTGGTCCACGCCAGCCCTCTTACATTTTTAAATTTAAAATATGTTAAGATAAAATTTTTTCACTCATAAAAATCCACACCGTTCAACGTATATCATCACCAATTTTTTTTTTGCTGTTATACCTGACAGTTTGCTGGAGGTTTTAGTACCACTTTTGTTAGGGAACATGTCCAATACTTTGATATTTTCAGATTTTTACAGAAATACGTTATTTGCATCTAAACACACTATTTGTTGTGAAAACGAAACATATCTACGTGTTCCTATATAGTTACAGTATATGTATATTAAAATTTGAATAATAAATACATAATATATAATACATATACGTTGAAATTAAAATTTTACAGGAGAGACACAAAACTTATTTTGTGTACCTGATTTATAAAAAATGAAACAAAGATACACATACTCAGAGCCCCCACATACAATTTCGGGCCCCTGTAATAAATGTTTGTCCAGGCCCTTTATAAAACTTCCAAAAATACAATTTTCATGTGTATTTTAATACACGGCTTGTGTGTCGTGTATAATATCTGTAGTTATTATGCGCTTTATATGTATTAACTATGTATAATTGACTTATAGTATGGATTCATTAAAACTGACGTTGACTTTGCAAATGAGTGTGTAATTCATATCCATCGGAGGTTTAACGGTGGACAGGGCATACGCCATTCTGAAGATGGTGAATAAAGATACACAGTACGGACGGCCGATAATCTGCACACTCAAAGCTGACGAGGGGGTTCACCTGAAAACGTACCTCCCCCAAATCCGTGCAACTCGAGGATGACGAGATATTCGAATTCAACGCCAGAACAAATAAAAATTTAAATCTTTAAGTATATTGACAATTGATTGATCTTATTAATCTTATTGGCTTACATTCAAAAATAATTTTTATGTGGTATATTAATATGAGTAGTATAACATGCACGCTATGAAGCAAAGTAACAAATTTTAGGTGTTTCATAATATCGTTGTAATAATATTATGTATATTATATTTTTGTACATTTCAATCATAAGGTTAAATTAACACGGCGTCTTGGATATGCAATTTAGCTACAACTTTACTGTACATTTTTCAAGAATCTTAGTTGGTTTTTTTTTAATTACTTAAATTATTTAAATTATTTAATTTTTCAATTATTATTAAAATGAATAAAAATATGATCTAATACTTAACAATGTTGTAGTTGGGTAAATTTGTTTTTAGTGGTTGCATTCTAAACGATTGACTATAGATACTTTTATACTCTAAATGGTCTAAATAAAATGTGTATATCGATTAAATTATAAAATGTCGATAGGTGTAAATTTAAAATTTTTTAGCTTAATTATAAAAATTATGTTAATTTAAGATGATATATAATTCAGCTGTAAAATCGTCTTTGTAGCCCTTCGGCTATGTCGAAGGATCAATTCTTATCGATGGCGTTGACATAGTTAATATTGAATTGCATACGTTGCGTAGTCGTCTGGCAATTATTTCACTGCTTGGTAATATCTAATAAATTAAATTACATTTTGTTGATAGGATCTAGTATTGTTTTCTGGTACACTGAGAATTTAAATCTAATTAATAGTATAGACGTACAGCTGTGAGGCACTATTTTGCAAGGCTGGCTAGCTGGTGGTTTGGATTATAAAGTGCTGAAAGGATGAGAAAATCTTAAGCAATTGTAATTAATAAAAGTTCATTTAATTAATTATTTTTAATTTTAAAATTTATCGTTTCTGTGGGTTTATTAATAAATAATAATAAAATAAAATTGTATTATAAATTCTTGTGAAGTATCATCTGTTAATTGGAAGTTTCTTTCTTAAACCATAGATTAATATACTATTAATAATCTAACCTAACCTAGTGTTATTAATCTATGCTTAAACTTATAGAGATGTTATTAAAATCGATATTATCCGCACACACGCTTATAATAATAATACTACTACTGTTAGGCATACAGATTAAATTGTTGTAAATGAATAGTAAAATAATAAACACTGTGCAGTATTATCATAATATTAATGCGCTGAGTGTTAATAATATAATATTATGCTGCTCTATTCTATCATTAATTCTTGTGATTCAGTCAAATGCAGTTGGTGTGGTTGGCAAGAGCATTGTTAAAGAAGACAAAATTATTAGTATTAGACGAAGTGATGGAGGCAATCGATTTGGATAAACGACTATACGGTCGCGGGTCGGAATTCAAAGATTGTACAGAACCTATTGATGGTCGCTCATCGTTTGAACACCATTATGGATTCTGACAAGTACTTAAATAAACAAATGTTAAACAGAGTTTTTTGGAAATAATTCATATTTTAAATTTTTTGTTTCCGTGTTGGATAATTGTTAGGATAATGGTTTTGTGATCGAATACGACTCATCCGCTAATTTATTACAAAACAAATCATAACTTTTCTATTCAAGGCAATGGATTCTTAGGTCTAGCGCAATAATGACATTTGGATAACAGTGCAGTACTCAAATTTGTACCCCCTTAATGTTATTTTGATGAAAATTTATCTCGACAGAAAAATTACTATTTAAATATTACATAATATCATTTTTGACAAATAATCCTAAAAATAATAATTTTAAATATCGTTTCAGTTTTCGTACCACGTCTGTCTGTCATTTTTCCATTTTTGTTTGTTTTACGATGATTATACAATTTTGTTTTATTATTTCTCTGGCGTTTTCTTTGTAAAACTATTACGTAGAACAAATATTATTATAATTTATTAATAGTAATAGGTACATGCGATGTTCTTTATTTTGTGTACAAGCAATTCGTTTTACTAATTTAATTTTTGTTTGTTTTAATTTCCCGTAATAAGCCGTTCGCATAGCATAGAGAACACTACTTACCGTTGTTCGTGGTATTATAGTATGTGTAAATATTATGCATTAATTGTCTGTAAATTATTTCTTATATTCACCGTAGAGTTACGTAGATAGGTAACTATATTATAATTTATAAAGGTACTACATAATAATATAGTGTTGTGCGTTTTACACATAACGACTGTTATTTTTTATTATTCAATAAAATATAAATAGTATATTATCATATATTATGTTTGAGTATATAAATTATATAATATTAAAAAAAAAAAAAACCGTGCTAAATTTTTTGTCGTTTTATTATAATTAATATTGTAATAATATCGTGCTATTGTGTGTTTACCGCATACAGTTCCGTTTGTTGTTGATCAGCTGAATAGCCTGTCGGACCTCGGTGGCTGCCGCCGGTTGCTGATCGCAGTCCATGAACGGCAACCATCTCAGCCACGAGTACGCGCAGTAACCTTCCGTGTTCTCGCGGCTTGTCGGCAGGTCCTTTACCGCATACTCGACGGCTGCCTTACGCGCCTCCTCCTGCACTTTCGGCGAGTCCAGGGCCTTGGCTAGTTGCTCCTTGCTGTTGCCCGAACGGCCCTCCAGTCCAGCTACGTTGTACAACAATCCTGCCGGAAATCCTTTGGCGTTGGCCTGCACCAGCGCGTCACCGAGGTTGCTGACTCCGGTTACCTGTGCGGGGCCGAGGCAACAAACGGAAAATACATTCAATGGTGTGTTTGAAAAAAAACTTTTTTTCAGTGATATGCGATGTGGTGGTATGAGAATATGACCGCTA
Organism: Aphis gossypii; assembly: GCF_020184175.1. Taxonomy (NCBI): domain Eukaryota; kingdom Metazoa; phylum Arthropoda; class Insecta; order Hemiptera; family Aphididae; genus Aphis; species Aphis gossypii. Next base: position 51,230,849 of record NC_065530.1, on the reverse strand, counting down.
TGTCGGAAAGGGAGATGAAGCAGTGATCAAACAGAGCTGTAGACACCGCGGTTTATATCATAATAAAAGTTCTCGAGAGACTTCAAGAAAGTTTTAGGTAAAAATATTACAGCAAAATATTCGTTTATCGTTATGACCGGTAGAAATAATAATTACTTGATAGTAGGATTTGATGGTATCGAGCGCAAAATACTATTTTTACATCACATAAGAAGGCGTATAAATTATTATTATTCTAAAAATGAAACGAAAATCAGATTTTATTTGATGTTTATGAAAGTTATTTTAATAACCAAAACAAAGCCCTTGATGGATTATTATTTCGTATTCTTAATATTGTTCATTGTAATAATATGCATTTCGGCGTTTCCGCCTTTCCTGATGAGCTAAAACAGCAAAGACCTGTTTTTGAAGTATTCCGGAGAATTAAGATATTTTTAGTCTACCCCTAACGCCTACGGGTACTTAAATATTATTAGATTATTTGAAGAGTCTAAGCGTCCGCCCACACGCGTAAACGACGACGGTTGTAAACATATTTTAATTTATTATAATAATAACAGTTATGTATTAAACTAGAGTGATTGAATTTTAATGGTATAAAAACATTGTCATTTGTCGACTATAAACTGCAACAAAAATAATATTAATAATAATAAATTATTATTATTATAAATTATAATACTCGTGTTTTCTAATTTCTTAGCTGGTTTTTTAGGAAATGTGTTTGTTGTTTTCTTTGTGTATAGGATCGGTATTTAAGCGATAATTCAGCACATTTTGTGTGTAGGTGTTTAAAAACTTCAATAGCATATTTGCATGAGAGTAGATAAATTATATTTAATTACGACTAATATCATATTATTAATAGTAAATAAATATAAAAAAAATTTGCTGATTACTGTGATATTAGTATATTATATTATATTTATTTATTAAATAAATTGTAAAAATATGTCCTTAGAAATAAAGGTAACCTCCTTTTAGAGTTAGTTTCACATGCAATGGTTAATATTTTAATTCAGATTTAATACACCCATTCAATGACATGGTTCTTAGTTGGTTATGTAATAAAAATCTACTATACAAAAGAGTTCCCAGATTTTTCGATTTCTCTGTATGTTGTGTTGTCTATGCATAAGTTTTTTCAGGCGTCGTTTAATATGTAGTGTATGTCTAAAATATTGTCTCCTACTATGTTATAAGAAAAACATATTGGCAAATTATTAATTTAATTTTTTTTGGAAACTTGTCAGTACGTGAGAGCAATCTTGAAATTGTATGTCCTGATTGATTATAATGGTTATTTTTTATTAATGTTCTTCCGAACTTGCAGGTGCAACTTTTAATGGATATTACGGTTTCTATTTTCAAATTACTTATCGTTTTAAGAAACGATATAAAATATGATATCACTTGACAAAATTGTAGGACCAAGGTTGAATGGATTTTAATTCATTATCAAGTTTATTATGTTTTAATTACAGCAATTTTTAGTTTTTCAAAAATTGATTATCTTATAAAACAGCTATTAAAAAAAAAAAAAATAAATTACTTCTGCTGAAAATACAAATGATAAAAATCGTTTCGATTTAAACACATTAAACGTATAGTATAAATCAAAATCCATTTTTAAAATTAAAATCTGTCAAATCAAAATCTTACAGTTTTGTCAGGTGATTTATTACACCTTTTTTGTATAGGGGCTGTGGTATATATAATAAAATCGATAATCATCCCTTATTGTGGTAATTATTGTAAGATTAGATTTATAACATTATTAATAAGTAATTACAATAGATTTTTATATTACAACGTGTTGAAAAAGTGAATTATGATCAAAATCGAGAAATAAATTTAAATAAGTATGTGATAAGTACACTCGGAGATGATAATATTTTAATCGTGTTACTCGTCCACAGCGGTCAGTTGTTGTTGTGTGAAAATATGTATACATACATATTAAGAAATAATAATTTAAAAAATAAAAACGAAATCGAGAAAAGGTGTTGCTGCACAAGCACGATATAAATAAGTGGAAATCCGTAATTTTATTAATTTGTTTACTCTCTTCTTGTCACTGAAACCGGTTTCATCTTAAGAATGGTATGAGTGTTTTTTTATGTACCTTGTTTTCGAGTTTTTACATTATTTTGTGTTTTAACGGGGCTGTTTGTACAACTTTCTACAAATATTTATTGAAATCGTCAACAAGCACTTGTTAATATGAGCGTGTGTGAAAAAATAATACAATAAATTGAAAAAAGTGTACCGACTTGTTTTGTAAAAATCACGGTTACGAATAGATGGATCTTCAATAAAAACAAAAAAATAAATCTGGCTACGATACACGTGGTATGTATGCTGAGAAAACTACTTAACCGCATAATTCGTTTGATTATTATAATTACATTTAAATAATAATTCTAATGATTTTTACTATTCCTAGACTATATCGGAAAATATAGCGTGTCGCGTGAGTTAAGTCTAAAAATGCGTGACAAACCTTAACCTCTTAATCTGATAACACTTGTTCAAATATATTTAATTTTTCAGTAGTCGGCATTGAAAATATGAAAAATCGTCGAAAAAATAATTCCGTTATATTGCGAATACCTGTTGTAAGGGGGCAAGCGGTGGGAACGTCAAATAGCGGAGAAAAACTTTGGATTATAACGCGTATTACACATAATATATTTTAATTATATTCATGTTCCAATGTCCGTGTACGATACTGAAATGCGATAGTTATTTTCGAGAATATAAAACATTTTTAGAAAAGTAATTCCGTCACACAAAATTTGAAACCCCTATTGGCCCCATTGGGGCTAGGTTAGGTTAGATTTGAAAATTTTCGAAAAATAATATCGACACGCGTGATAAACGAGTGTATCGTTAATATAATATTATAATCGGATTTTCAGCGTATAAACGCACTAGTGGAAATAGTCGTGGTAGCTCATTGTTATAGTAATAATTTTGGTGGCTATACATGTATAATATAGTCCTTGAACAATATATTTATTCCAAAAATCATGATGTTTGAATCATTTTGGGCGGCTAAACATCTATTTCAAATCGAATATCGTTATAAGCTAATATTATTTAAACGATATGATGTTAAACACAAAATGGTCGAAATCTTTACAAATGTTTGGTGATAAAACTTGCCCATTTAAAACACGGGGTAGGGAGGAGGGATAGGGAAGATTCTGTATGAGGATATAGCGTCCCATAAATGTTTGGCTTCGGAAAAATCGCCTTTGAAACGATAAGTACACGTTCTCGCGGCGGGTATTTTTTAGTCAATACGTCGTACATCACCCGCTCTCTCTCCTATACAATAGGCCATAAAATATAGTACATTCCTCTATCAACGTCATATTTTATCATTCGGAATGTCCGGTCTAAACACACCACGGATGACACGAACCGAGCGTTGTACCCGAACACTATACACAGAACACCCGTACAGGTACGCCTAGGTAGGTATTATGTTATTGTTGTTATTAGTTATATAATATTACAACACGACCGTAATGAACGAAACCGGCGAACCGACGATTTCGTGTCGCGTAATAATAATCACTGTTCGACGGGATCCGACTCCCCGGGCCGGACGTATCCGACGACGAGTGTGTACCGTCTATTATTATCGTCATCGCCGACGCCACGATTTTCGGGATTTTCGGATCTGCGGGGGTATGACGACGGTACGTGAGTAGACGGTAAAACGTGATCGCGACGGGGTGTGTGTATGCAGGTATTTTCGTCCCTTATATATGTTTTCGTTCATTTGGTTTTTCAAAAACTATATTACCGTGCCGAGGCGCGCGTAGCAGGTATGTGTTATTATCATTTGTCTTCGCAATAGAGCGTTGTATTTTATCCATAACACATGCACGTGCACTGCGCAGTCTCTCCGGCTGCATATAATATCGCGTGTGTTTTATAATAATATAATACAATAATATATAATAACGTACAGTCACGTGGGAGGAACGCACGTGCGTGCATGTATGTAGGTCGATTTCGTTGCCCCGAAAGCCTCTTTTACCTTAGGGGCATCGCAGCGGGTTTGGGGGGGGGAGTATTTTTGTCATTGCGCACGCTGAACACGCGTCGATATATTTTATTTTATACGAGCGGGTTAGGTCGGGTTACGTTTTTATTTATTTGAACATTTTAAACTATACGTATGCTTAAACTAAACAACCGTGGGTAGCCTTACCTCGATGTCCTGCGTTCGGCTGCGAGAACGATACATTTTTTCTCGGAAATTAAATACCTATATTCATACATTTTTTTTTTTTTTTTTTTGTTATGACGTGTAGTCTTATTGTACATTACACTCGTATTGTCTGCAGGTCAACGTTTTCTCGGCAAAGAGAATAAGTCCTCCCGCTGGGAAGCCGTTCGGGGAGACGTAGCGCCTTTTCACGTCTCTATTATTATTATTTTTTCTTACACATGTACGTATCGACGTCGGACCGAAACAAATTCGCATTCCTGTTGGCGAATATTATTTTTTCAACGATTTAAACTGTCGCATACACGAGCACTCATCATAATAATAATAATACACGCATCATTTTATGCGGTTAGATTAATATTATTGGATAAATTTGTTAATTTTAAATTTAGAATTCAGCCACGGGACTATAATACTATTTTGGTTTTACGGTTTTCCGCACTAAGTCTCAATTGTATCCTGTTGTAGCTCATTTTAATTGATGGAAATGGGTATTGTTTATGCCGTTTGAGGAGGACATATTTAGCTCGGCTATGGATTCGAACGTTTCTAATTAAAAACTGAAACGGAACCGTGCATAAAGGAGGAATTGAACCCCGAGGTCTTTGTCTCTAATAGTAAGTACATTACCCGAATCCAAATCGCATTAATTTCCAATTTTCATTTATTAATTATTTGTATGGATATTATGTATTTACATGCAACATTTATATTTATACATATTTTTAAAGTAAGAAGTATTTCAACTATAGTAGGTATTATGCACAGATTTTGTATTTTAAATTGTTTTTCTATTAACTGTTATTTTATTACATGGTGAGGTGAATTAGTTAATACTTCCTTAAACTTCTTTTACTATTTCTATTATATCACTATAATATCATGTCGTTTAATAATAATAAAAATATTAATAGGAGGCATTTTTAAACTCTCTTAGCTTTTTAATTGTTGTGTGTTATGTTTGTTATGTTGGTGTATATATTATTATATTATTCAAAGCGGTTGCGTGAATTATTATATTTTATTATATTACACACGTAAAAAACCAACCACCCGGTCTATAGAGTCTTAAATATTTATATTTTCATACGACACACTAATATAAATTTAAAGTAACGTTGGGGAGTGGTAAGGTTGAATTCCTAATTTCAAGCATAATGTACACCACCGCCACTGCACCGACGTACACATTTTATAAATTACGCGACGGCGTGAAATTTAACAGTCCACCCGCGCCCGCCACATATTTATTATTTTGATATACATTACACTACACATAACGTGTAAAGGTTATAATATATTATATACGATGCGAGTGCGCGACACTGTTAGTGGTGTATGTTTGTTTTCAATTTGTATCCGCCGCTATATGTAATTGCGTTTAAAGTGCCGACAATCAATCCGAGTTTAACCACCGTATTAAAATATAAAATATCAATATGTGGGTAGCTATACTCGTTGTTATAGATTTGATTTGAAATACCCTTTGCAATTGTTATATGTGTATCAAATAAGCGCAGTGCGCAGATGTATTAGAATCCGAACGGTATTATTATTACTGCGTAGTGCGTACATTTGTATGCCACTTATGTGTATATGTGTGCCACTTTTACACATATTGTACATAATATGTTTTTATTATTATTAGAAGTTATCCTCAGCATCTGAGGCTGTATTGGACGAGCAAATTGGTTTTCGATAAAATTAGGTTATACCGCCGCATTAATGATGTTCACGAAAAATGTAGAATACTCGTATTATAATATTATTATGATGTTATTGTTTTATATATTTGACCGGTTAAGTTTGTTTTTGAAAAGAATTCTATTTGAGTTTGAGGATGTTGTTTGGTTCCGGCGGTTTAGACAACTATCTGACTATTCGCCTTATATTTTAATATCGGGTGTATAAGTCGGAACGTTGTTTGTAATGATCTGAATATTTTTCAGAGTTACTACAGACATATTATAATATTATGTACTAGGTACTGCAGGTCGATTTTTCGAAGGATTCACGAAGATAAAATTCTTTAATTTAATAGATTTTCGAAATTTCATTATTACGATCAGTATTTACAAACGACGCTATAGTGATGTGAGCAACGCGTTATTTAAACTGTAAAGCAATGAAGTACAACGATAATGATTATAGTAAGTCAGCATCACGACAACGTCTCATCGCACCCTAAAGCCTCGTGTGAAATTAGTTTACGACGACCTTATATACAATATATATATATGTTGTGCTACATAACGGTATGCAATTATTACGTTTACCTGTGAATTATACTTATAATAGGATGTAGGTAGGTATAATACCCGTTACTATATTTATAATATACACGTGTGCATATGAATATGTCATATCATTATGTGTGTGTTCGGTTTCGAGCGTCCTGATTATTAACATCAAGGGTTTCAGTTTGCATTTGTCACGTCACTGCAGCACAATAACATACAGCGGCGTGACACTGGAGGAATTGAAGAGGCCACTTTAACTCTTTCATAATATTCGTTCGTTTTCCCACTCGGGGGACGTTAACAAACACGAGTACGTGGACCAGATCGCGGGGCACATTTTTAGCTTTTTCGAGTGTTTGGGGTAGTCGAGTGTGCAATATAATATTGCACGTATACTCGACTATACTAACTGTATATACGCTGCCGCGGCTATCAATATACGCCGTTGTGTGCATCACACATCACACCCACAGTTTTATTTCGGAAAACACATTAGTCTAGGGCTCGGAAGTTGTAGGAGTTGCATATTTTTCTGTATGCTCTCAATTTATAGCAGACCAAGCTAGAAATCCGTTCTATACGTTGATAAGTTTAAATACAAAAATAAAAAATGCATTTTTTTGTATATTTTGTCAATTTTAGAAAAAAAGTGCATATTTTTTAATTTTCATATGTTTTTTATGCATATGGCATCACACTTTCAATACTTCACCGTTTCGGCGTACCTTTACGTGATCGTGTACAGGGTTATCACGATCGTCTGATTACGAATTTTAATGTAAAATCGTCATGGTTTCGTGACCGTACAGGGCGCGTTTTTTACTTATATGTATCACTTAGTTTCTACTTAGATGATTGAGACTATTCGAAAATCGGTTATCTCGCGATAATTTAACGCAATTCTTAACAATTTAATGTTACGTAATATTAATAATTTTGCACTCAAGTAGATATTTTCGTATCGGAAGTACTATACATCACAATCTAAATTACTGAATACTGAAAAGAACGAAACTTCATTATTTTTTGTGTTATATTTAATAGTTGTATTGATGTTAGTTTATTGTGCACGTTCTAAAAAAAAAGTTGAAGGTTTTTGAGTAGAACACTAAAACTTTGAATTGGATATTTAATATTTATAATGGATTATTATAACAAAAATGAAAGTAAATAATAAAAACAATTTAAACATTCGAAAAAACATGTGCAAATTAACAGTTCATGTTTTAATAGAATGCTATTACATGTAGATATATAAAACAAGCTTAATATAGTTGGAGGTTATTATAACAACTTTTATACATAAAAGTAACAAGGTATTAGGTATCCATTTAAAATAAATTAATATCATATATATTATAATATTATGTTATGTGTTATTAATTATTATGATTTATGACTGTTCAATTTTTAATAGGTATATGCTATGCATGTTGCACAATAATATTATATATAGCATCAAAGTAAGACAATTACAAATCAATAGTAATTAATAATTACTAGTTACTATTCAAAGATCGTAATGGTATAAACATTATGTTTAATACATCGTTCTAATACTAATTAAAAGTTAAAAAAATACTAACTCCAAGACCAAGTTTAAAATGCTACTTTAAAAGTCCTGTTTAATCACAAAACACAAACTTGAAATAGGTACCTATCGTGAGTTTATTGGACTAAATTCAAATTACTTAGTTTAATATACCAACGTAGGTACCTACTTAAGTACTTTGGTGGAGTTTGAATTGTTATGAACGTTTAATATTTATGACACTATTTCAACACCTACATTATAATACTATATTCTTCTATTATACTTAAATGGATTATTTCAATAATTAAGATAATAAAAAATGTAGTTAAGTACTTAGTTATATTGGTAAACTCAATAAGTCTTTATAAGCTTGATACGTTGAACTTACATCCAATTGTATAATAATATCAACTTTTATTAAAAAAAAAATTCAAGTGTCATAAAAACAATTATAATTACAAACCATTCAAAAATAGTTTTTTTTTTAAATTTTAATAGAGGTATAATCGAAGAAAATTTGATTTGTTTCTTAATATTACATTTATAATGTCTCAAAAGGAGTCGTTATACATTATCTTATTTATATTTTTACCTAGTACCTAGTCTTTGATCAATATTTTCAAAGTGTGCACGTTATGTGAAAATATAATGATTTTTTTTAACTTGTAAAAAGATGATTAAAAAAATACTAAGAATTATTAGACTAAAAATAATTAAAAATATTTAAATTAAGTTTAAAGTAAAATTATTAATTTACATAATTGTAAGTTATAATTTGTCCTACTAATTTAAATATACATTATTTATAATTGCATACACGTTTGACTATGTAAATAAAATATTTGTTTTGAATATTGTAAATAAACTTGAAAAGCTTAAATCAACCGAATTTAAAAGAAATTACATATTTATAAGCATATTATACTATTACCTTGAGAGTAGAATAAACATAATATAACATATTACTATATTAGTATTATACGTATACGGCATACTTCGTCGAGTAAGTTAAAACGTTATAAGTTATTAAATTGATTTCTATTTCAGGTACTCTAGACAGGCGAGGATCCAGAACTCATTTACGGGGGGGGGGGGACATTTTAAATTAAATTTCGCTAGAAACGCTATCGGCAAAACAATGCAGATATACATACAGTGTATACCAGAGCTACAGGGGGGGGGAGCATGGTCCCTTGCTCCCTCACCTCTTGGATCCGCGCTTAACTCTAGAATAGTAACTATCTAACATAGAAATGTAATTGATATTGCAATTATACTGACATAGTGACATGTAATGCAAATAATATACGATAGTATTATATATAATAATCGTTACATTTATGTTATCCCTTTACTTGAAAGATATAGTGTATGCTTAGACGAGATGCATATAGTATACTGTCTGGTACCTAGTTGAGGGATGAATAACTTCATTCCGAATATAAAATCAACTGTGAGAAATCAGGATTTACACATAAGTGCATCTATACAATAATGTTATACAGTATATAATATTATACCTACAATAGAGCGAACCATGACGCACCCAACTACTGAGTTTTTAATATTTTGGTGACGGTGAGGACTTTAACGAAATAATACGATGGTACTCATAGCATGTACAATTTTAATAATTGTTATTATTTTGTTTTTAATGCGCTTTTAAAAGTTGTCATGTTGTTATTATTTGTATGTTATCTTTATGTTAAAATTATAATATAATACAATTGCAGTAGTTTTTTGGGTTAATAGTACTATTTAGGGTAGTAAGGGTAGTATTTATACGATTACTAGTACATTTATAAATAACACCGTATATTTTATACGACTATTAAATAAAAAGAGAGGAAAACCGAAGTTGATTTATTATATTGTGCTATGCGTACGTTATATTGTAAAACTCCCATTATTTTCAAAAGACAAACAAGCATTAAAAGCCATGTACAAAGGATTTAACCGCCTTCCTCTGAATCTGTTGCCACGGAAACACTTTATACGACGTACGATGGATATATACAAAAATTAAAGGACTTGTACCGAAATAAATCTTTTGTTCAAGTTACAAGCTCTGGTGAGATTTATTGCTTTCCGAATATGAACAAAACAAATATAATATTAGAACACATATAAAACATTTTCAAATCTAGGTCTTGGTTAAGAAAATACTAAAATAAACATGTCAATATCCAATAATTTCAAACGTATCCATTATAGTTTTATACTACTGAAGTGTTTTGAATAACTATTACTATACTTTGCCGAGTGGCAAGTAAATGTGAGTTTTCCTCAACGTGATGATTTATCAAGTCATCACTTTCCGGTAAAATATACCATTTCAAATAACTAATCATTCGTTAAAAATTTGTGTAAAGTTTAAGGACCGCGGAACACCAGTAGAATACTAAGTCTGTATGACATTTTATTTACTGAATATTCATACCTGTTATTGTTATAAGAATAAATAAAAAGAGTGTATAATTTTTAATAATAAATATTTAATAGAAATGTCAGACAAAATAAAAGGAAATGTGAAGCGCCGCACGGTAAATAAGATATGTCAGAAATTTTCTTTCCATACATCCACAATCTACATTTAATATTTACAGTTCGTTCCCAGTAGACTTATATCAGAAATCAGAATCGTTTTTGTCCAATTTGTATATAAAATGTAAATACGCAAACATAAATACTATATATTATAATATAATTGCATGCATGGTATTAAAAGACGTAAGTTTGTTGAGCAAATATTAGTTGTGTTTTGTGTGTGTGTGCGCGGCGGAGAGGATTGATGATTATGTATTTAGGTCATCTGGACCAGAGACTAAATTTGTTTTATCAACGTTATTGATTTTTGTACAAATATTGTGTTGGAGTTTAGGACTTTTAAAGTATCCGCTATATGTACGAGTATCATAGAGTTTAACAGTAATAAATTATGGACAACTTCGCGCGCTATATTGGTTTTAAAAAAAAATTTAAAAAAAATATCTCTCGACAATAACGATTTTACTCCCGTAATACTAATTGCACGAGATTTAAGTATGGGTCTTAACACTCGATAACAAATATTATAACGATTAAAATAATAATTATTATTATATCAAATACGAAACAAGACGTGAGCCCGTTATCATTGTGGTGTTGTCGTGTTGACAGCACAGATACCGAATTTGGAGATAGGGTGACATTACACTATAGCACCCTCCATATACGATATAACTCAAATATAGCGCCTATGATTGACAGACTGACAGAATTATATAATATATACACAGTAGTTGAACGTCTTGTCGGTCGTATATGAATCATTCGTTAATTGATAACTTATTGATATCGTCACACGTCGATGTACGGACCGTATACGACCCGTGTTATGGTATAAAACAAACAAAACACATGTAGTCGCGTGTAATTATAATACACACGTCGAACGGATATCATATTATGAATGTGAGTTGGTGAAGAAAAGGAGTAAAAGGGTCATAATATGGCGTGACGGTGTAACGGCGGAGTCTGTTCATAATAATATTATGTCGGCACACATACTATTACATAATATTATTTACAGGTAATATTGTACAGGTATAATATATTTGTCGGTTGATATTTATTTATCATACGTCGACGCTTCTGTTTTTTTTAACTGTCAGAATTAATAACTCGTGAAAAATAGAACGTGTTCGGTGACCTCTGTAAAATATCATTAAAATATACACAGTTTTTCGGCGGCGACGGATCTTTAATTATACAATATTTATATACATAAACCCAGTAGGCAATATTATTATATATTATTATGATGAATGAATATAGCTACGCGAAAATGCGAAAAAAATATTAATATATTTTACACCGTCGTTCGTCCGAATTTATCGAGTCTGTGAGGAGCGCGAAAATATTTTTGGTGATTAAAAAAAAAAAAAAAAAAATTATTAATGATTTCAAAACGACCGGCGGCAACTGTGCCGTCAAAATCTGCTCGGAATATTTCTCCCTTGATTTGTGCACCTGTTTTAATGTGGTTTTATATTCACCAACGCCGTTGCCGCGTCGTTATACATCGTTAATTATAAATTATAATATTTTATTCTGATTGCTCAACGACAACTGAACCGGCAGGTAAATTATTAATTTTTTTTATTCTGATATAGGCGCAATGTGGACAATTGTTTGGAGAAGGAGAGGGGCTAAAATTATGAAAGCAGTTCACTTCGCATCCCCTATAATAATTTCTACAGTCATAATAAAACACGCCAAGTCGCTATAACATTTACGTAGTTTGGTACGCAATAATCAGCAAAAACCAAATACTAACTACCAGTGAAATACCAATGAATATTATCAAATATGCAATTGCATATTTGCGCTATTTGTTTATATTCTACAGATGTTAATTATTGAACCGTATTAGGTAGATATTTGATCAAACAAATAAATTATAGGTATAAAATTAGGTAAATCTACAATTGAATAGAAAACTGCAAGTTTGGTCTTGTGGTGTTAGAATAATTTATGTATACCAAGGTCAGTAGTTTCCGAGGGATTTCTGAAGAACAATTTTGGTCATTTCGAAAATGACACACAGTGGATAGATCATTATCTTCGTTATTTTCAACAATTTTTTAGATGAAATTTCAAATGGCTTAGAATTTATGAAATCAAAATTATTAGGTGTTTTATTTGTTTTAAAATAAAAAATGCTAAACATAATGATATAATCTAGGTAATGCAGAATTTTAGTGCAGACTTGAAGTAACTTTATGAAACATTTGATAAGTAATAAATAATAATATCGATTATCGAGTAAAAAAAAACACTTAACACGCAAAGAATAAAGTTGTTTTTTGGAGTTGATAATTACAAAAAATTTAGTTTCAGATTGAGTTTTTTAAATATAGTGAGTGGGGGAGATAGAAACATACTCTCGTTGCGTAGCTAATTGCGATAAATAAGAAGTTATAATGCCATAATGACATGTTCTTAAACTCTATACTCTAAAAATAGCTAATATAATATGAAAGAATATTTTTTAATGAATATATTTTTTATTTCTGTAATTATTACAGTATAATGTAACAATATTATGTTACATATATTATTATCTATATTTAAGACTACTGTTATACCGACTACGAATTACGATGTGTCATATTATTGATAATAATAGTACATTTATAATATTTATTTGACAACATTTTTGTAGACCGATTATCAAGTTGACTACAAAATCCCGCATATTAATTTTTTTTATTTAATCCGATCATTTTAGGTACTGGTTGTAGATTTAAGAATACATATACACAAAAAATAAGGCGGGCTTCAATAAAACTAGGGAGCTAACCCCCCCCCCCTGACCCCCAAAATGGCACCTATGGACTTTCTGTACATATTTATACTGGCGTATAATAATTAGTACGTAACACGAGTAACGATTAAAATCAATTCATTCTAAAATTATTCAATTGAAAATTTTAATATTGTTTTCGTAATTATTGTCGATATAAGGACTTCGCCATTGAGTGGTGAGGGGGAGAGGATTTGTACCTACACCAGCTTAAATTTCCGCAGTTCCGTGGCTAGTGGCTACCTCGCAGATTTTATTAAACGCGTTTTCCGTTTACTTTGACAAATATTATATGTTATGTCCTACAAAAAAAAAATATGTATTATACGTAAAACTCGTTACGGACTTCTTTCTCCATCAGGGTAAATCATTTTCTCGTTAAAAAAACATTATATTATTATTATTATTACTTGTACCTACGGTGATCATTCGAAACCGATCAATGTCCTCGGTCGTCTTTTTTCCCCTGTGTGTTCGAACCGACGGCGGATGGTAATAATTCGCCGTAGAAATATTAATCTATTTATTATTATTATTATTTTCACAGAACGCGCACAACGAGCCGACGAAGTTAATTGAATCGGTCATGTACCTGTGGTATTTATCTTCTAAAAAAAGACCAGTTCTGAATGTATATGAAGACACGCGGTTGTAATGTTATGATACGACGCACAGTCGAATTTAACGCGAACACAAGATGCGTGGTTTTTGGTCCGTATAAAAACGTTGTGCTGCAGTATACAAATTAGGAAAATTTATTTTCTGTTAGAAAATGTATTTACCCAAGTAAATTAAAGCTATATAATATTTTGAAAAGAAATTAGATTACTCGGTTGACTCTATAATTTGGTTTACAGGGTGTCTCGCGAGGATTCTCTGACGTAAGTAAGTGGGATGGTATAGAGATGTCATTAGGTCCTTTTCTCCCGGTTCTCGGCTTTTTGGAACAGTGACTCTCCCCAAGTCACCCTGTGCGCACTTATACAATATTTAAACACTTAGCACAGTCTTTTTCGTTCGGTATATAAATTATTATTAATATTAAAATATATTTTCCAAACGATTACCTATGTGTGCAGTGATGTGATAGACATTAGGCCTTTGGCTAAATTGTCTCACGGGAATCGTCACAGCGTATGCTCGTTATATATACTTAATATAAATATTATATATAGAGTGAAAGGATGTTAACGGTTTTTGGTTATTGTTTGTGAACTGAATTTCTAAGCGGAAAAAGAAACACTACATAAATAAACATTGGAAAATATAGCAAAAAAGTACAGCGAAAGAAATATATATATATATACGTAAAGGTAAAATAAATAATAATGTAGGTATTGTTGTTTTATTATATTTTATAATACAATGTAATGATGGCTAATAGGCCTATTGTCATAACCCATAAAAACATAATTTTACATGGAACACTTAAATCATGATATTTTCCAAAGTAATGGGTTTAATCGGTTAATCTAATTGAGTAAATATTATTGTATTATATAATAATTTATTAAACCATAATGTTAAATAATTGAGTTAGGTATTAAAACCAACAAAATTATTAATTTATTATTAACCTCTTCCAAAGTTACATAATTTAAAATCATAATTCTATAACGACATCATTTTAAATTTTAATGACTTCTTTCAGGGTAACTAAATATTATGGTATAATGATATTATTATATCATACTTAGTTTAAGGTGTTTAGGTGCGGTTAAGTAGAAGTTGATGGCAATTGGTCAAAAAGTCCGTTTTAACGTTTTTAAAAAAAGTTGGAAAAAAAACCTAAAAAAAAAAACAAAATATTCTATTAAATTTTCATTTATAATTATATAATAAAATATAATTAATGTTAATTTTTGTTACCTAACTAAATCGTATCTACTTACTTAAAAATAAGAAAATAGAAAAAACATAATAATATAATATGTATGTACAAAAACTAATATTAATTATATCTCATACCATATATAATATATATACCTATATAAGAAGTATATGGTATATTTTATACTTATATAATAAATTTATAATTATAAATGAAAAATCAATAGAATATTTTGTATTTTTGGACTTTTCGTCCTAAATTCGTAGTTGGTTTATACATAACACCACTCATTATCACTTATCATTTATCATTGGTTTATAACGCTCAAATGAAGGCATAACGTATACAAATTGTGGGTTAAGACACAAGAAAATCACATAAAATCGAATACGTCGTCGAATCCCTGTTTTCAACCAAGGTTAGAGTTACGATTGGAGGCTGGAGCCTTTAACCATCGATAATATTATATTTTATAATTTAGTATAATACGTCGACATTATTCGACGGACCGTTTGATTTTCGTCTCATTTACTTCAATACATTTTGGAAATCGGTACTCCGTACAGCATTATAGCACATAAGTTCATCATATTATAATATTATCTATACACTGGTAGTCGGTTTTTCACTATCGTTATATGCGGTCTGCTGTCGTACTCCCACACACGCCATATTATGTAATTATGCAAATGCCATAGAAACACGGGCCAACCGGAATATACGTTCGGATGGAAATAGTTAACGTTTTAACGGTACACTACGTACCTATATTATGTGCTTATTACTACACGTTCGTAATGTATGCGCGTATAAGTATGATTTTCGGCGGCCGAGGGTATATATAGTCGACGAAACCGACGGCAATAAAAGCCGCGAACATCGCGAACCGCGTGTGTATAAGTAATCACATACTACCTACATATTACTCGCGTGAAATTAACGAAAAACACGATTCGACGACGTATTGTGATTGGTACCACAATATACGTATAACGTATAGTATCGCATAGGTACCTATAATAGAGGTATACGATGCGCGGTAATAAAATAATCGACCGTTGGTGCTCCACGAGGGGTAAAAGAGTTGGGTTATGATATTTTCTCCGGCAAAATAAAACGGTAATTATAATTTATTACCTCCGCGTATAAACATTATATTATACACACACACACACACACACGCGCGCACACGAGGTCGAGTTTATTGTTGTCCGTCTGACGCTGGCGTTCGTGTAATTAATAATTATTATTACTGCGGTATTATCATATACACGTATATATACCTACGTGTGCACGCAAAAAAATAAATCGTAACTCGTGCACGGTAAATTGTGACTTGTGTATAAAATTTGCTAGCACACACGCGCGCGACGCACACGACTCATGACAATAACAATAATAATAACAGTAGTACAGCGGTGGTAGTAGTAGTGGTAATGATAATGAACGACGGCGTTTCCGGGTCAGTGAGCCGTACCGCAAACGGTCTCTTTAAACCGTCTGGCGGTTGAAGCTGTGACTCGGAACTCTAGACGACATCGCGTTAAATTACTGTCGTGCAGGCCTCATCTGTACATGATATAATAATAATAATAATAATAATAATATCATTAAAACGTTGTGACCGGAGGACGAGACGGCGGCGGCGGTACGTGTGCAAACGCGCAAAGTGTATACATACACGATATTACTATCATATGTGTGTACTCGTATACCGAGTGTCGAGTACGCGCGCGTGTGCTCTGCAGGACGTACATATAGTCGGTATAGTGTTTTATTTCGCAGGACGTCTGCGGGCTTTGGTATTACGTCGCGCGAGATTTTCCGATTTTCCGCCCGTTTCCAAGGAGTAGTTGCGAAAAGTCGTCTTATCGCTTAACACGATAACGATATTGTTATACGAGTAATGTCGTGTCCGCAAACGTTTACGAGAGCATAATATGACACAATATAGTGTTATACCGCCGTAGTCTTCGATCGTTACGTCATTAGACGCGTATACGCGTAATCGTTCAAACGTTCTCGCCTGCAAAATTATTAAGGAGACGCACTAAAATAGTGTGACTTTGGCCGTGTGCGACGAGCGAGGGATGATTTTTACCCGAATAAAAGTGTACGCGACATTGCCGAGGAACCGCGTTTACGAGTATATTATTATTATATTATATATACGTATAGTACGTATAGCGCAATACAGCTATACTATAATAATTGTGTATACTGCAGAGACGTATATCCATCATCCGCGGTGTATTATTGTCATGCATACGATAATAATATATTTGTGTAAATATAATAACACGACGACATCAAAATGTTTTTGTATACTTAAATGTGAGCATAATAATATGACGTACAGGCTGGTAGGAGTTCCTCGCAATACGATTCTATTATATTATAGTTGTAGTGGTGTATTATGCAGAATAATATTATTTTCTTCTGCGGAAGAACATACCTCTGATTTGTGCAGAAATAAATGCTGTCACGTTGACTGCTTTCGGCTCGTCACGACGTTTGCTCATCCGTATTACAGTAGTATAAAGCTCCATTATACATCATGATGTTTGCGTGTACATTATATTATATTATATTTTACAAATTATTGTTTGTGTATGTGATTGTGGTTTTTTAATTAGTTGCTTCCTCGTTACACGTACAGTATTGTAAATCCCATCGATCTTAAGTCCAATGATATGCGCGACAATAATTATAATATATTGTAATAATAACATGCACTGGATAGAGACGCGTGAAGGGAGTGACAGGACTTTCCGGCGTGATTGTTTGTCATCATAACTCATAATCGATAACTTTTCTTTTCATTCAATATTTTCTTAGCTACATTTTTTCTTTTAAAATCATTTTTTTTTTTTTTATCTTAAATATACCATGTTATTCTATCAATCATTTAAAAACGCGGCCCATATGTAAGCGTTTTAGAAATACGATTTTGATTCGAGCACCACACAACAATATGTATGTATGTAGTATGCTATATGAAACGAGCGTTTGATTTTTAAAATTATTCGTTCGATTTAGACGATGTTTAAGAAATCAAATATTTTATCGATAACTATGTATACATGCATTAAATTTTTTTTACATAACGTCATATTTAGTTATTCTATGCCAATGGGCTATCTAGCAAAACGTGTTGATCGGTGTTAAAAGTAATTTTACGTAGTACGATACGTATGACGTGACATATGCGACAGAAGAATTTGCGGACTTTTTAAAATTTGTATTATTTGACCTTAAACGAGGAACAAATGGAACAAACTATATAGTAATTCCACAGAAATCAGCGCCGGGGAATGCTGAGAAAAATCTCATACCATGTATAATATGAGGGCGTCTGGAGAGTTGAAAAAAGTATTTTTATCGGCTTTTATCGTAAAACAGTAATCAAGTTTTATAAAATATATATATCATTCACTCATTCTCATGACATTTCTGCATTGTACATTAAAGCGGGTATTATATTTTGTATTGTATTTTCAATGATCTACTCATACGATATGATGTCTGTTTCAAATAACTTCTTTTTACTGATTACTGTTTATTTATTTTGATTTGTGCTGCGAATAAAGAATTAACACATAATTATTATCATGTATAATATAATATATGTATGTATATATAAATTTGTTTTTGGAATAAATATATAACATGCAATTTTCCCAAGAATAATGTTACAGATTTCTATCGTTTTGTAACAATTTTTTGATGTTTTTATTGATTTTTGAAAACTCTTGGGAAATCGACAAAAAAATATTCGATTGTATATGATTCCCAATTCACAAAGGCGTTGCATACATTTTTTAACGCATTTTTGCTACCTCAAAAAGTCATGACATCATGTAAATAAAACAAGTAATAGCTTCTTTATCGCTTCACCAAGAATCTAAAATTTACTGGCAAAAATTTAAAAAATGAATAATAATGGGATTAGAATGTTATATTTCCTTCACCATAACCACCGCATTTCACGTTTAATTTAAATAATATACTTAATAGTTGTATATTATCTATCTATATTCTTTATACAGTTAAGAAGGCTGGATTTGTTATGTTATACACAATACACATTAACGCAAATTAAACATACACAAAATTGTAAATAGGATGAACGTTTAGAATTTGATAAATATAATCGTATAAATATCTCGTTTGCTCAAAATCTACTTTTTATGGCTCTTCAACTATATAGTATTTTATTACTATAATATATTATATATACCAATTTAATAGCATTCCTCGAGCTCGTCAAGGTACCAACTATCTGTTTGTTGATTTTTTAAGTAATGAATTGCGATTTATCTTTTAACGTTTTATAGGTTTTTCGTTCTCATTGTGTATAGGTATTATTTATGTATTACGTGACATAAAATTATTTGAAAGCGTTTGTTTACATATTATTAAATTTCGTTTATTTCAACTCCAATTTCGATTGACATCTTGTGTTTATGTAAAAAAGGTATGTATACTTCGGTAAAGTATGTTGCATTTTGTTTTGCCTTGAAAACCCAAATATATTTATCTTTATTGAATATATTTGAGTACATCTCCAATTCTATTGAGGATTTCATAAACATATTTACCTTAAAACTTTATTTGCATTATTTGATATGGTGTCTTACAATAATATTATTATTTTTATTTTTTTTATATATACCTATTTTTTTATATAAAATGTTAAAACGGTTATTATAGTTGTTATTATATTTTCTGTTATGTTAATATAATATAATTTATGCTTTAGTTGTATAATTGTGATTAGTTACACTCTATTTTTCTGCAATTGAAACTCATTTAGTTATTCCTAGCTTACAAAACTGGTGTAGTCGATAAACTAATGATTTATAAATGATAAAGACATAAAATAGTATTATTTACTTGTGTTATTTATTGATTTTGATTTGAATGATATTTTTATTAGTCGTCAGATGAGAATAATTGATGCCAATCAATTTAGTAGTTTCCTAGTCTATAAGCCCATACAAACGTATATTAATTTATTTATACTTAAACACAGGTAGACGATATATTATAATAATATATATATTTATAGATAGATATGAGAACATTTTTAAATTGTAGTATTTTACATTCTTATAGGTTTTATGCAAATTAAAATGAAATATCGAGAAAAATTTGTTAAAATTTGTTATACCACTCTGAGGTTAGAGAGATAAAACAAATAGTGCTCCGACAGCCTGACATCCTTTATAATATTGAGTCGGTTTTCATCTATAAGAAACATAGAACAACTGCTGCAGTGCATCATCATCATTACCATCATCATTATTACCATCGTCTCATCCGCATTTGATGTGAAAATCGAATGGTATAAAATCGTTTTTATAGTGAAAAATTAAGTTCGTATGGAGTATGCGTGTTCATGAGGGAAGTTGCGTACAGTGTATACCATTATTTTTACATTTTGTGTTATATTTTACAACACATTAAAAAGTACGTATATCTACGATCGACATTAATCGATGATTTTATTTATTTAAAGTATTTAAATCATCACGATCGACATTCAATAATATTATAATTAAGCGAATCTGACGTTTATTATTATTATCAATAATAATAATAATAAATTATATTATCAAAACGGACAATTATATTATAAACTATTATAGTCGATAAGTCGATTAGAAATCATTAGCCATAATTTATGTGAAAAAACTATAGATGTTTTATAGGTTAACCGACATATAGGTGTAATATATATTACCTACCTATGCAGAATAATTATAATATGATAAATGACAATAGTCGTGTATTCTAGGCAGTATTATTAAAAAAAAAAAAAAAAAATCGTCAATCATTATTATTAATTATTAAATGAGGTTATATTGTAAAATGTGGTAAAATAGCTACACGTTTATGACATCTAGGTATTGTTATAATGTTCTCCGAAAAATCATTCGTAACGACTGGTTAATAATTATAAATGATTTCATTAATTTATGGTTAATAATAATATGTATAACTGTAGGTACGAGCAGTTACGTAAAATGTACAACTTTAATCGCAATTTTGAGTTTTCTTTTTAATTTTATTGGTTATTAATTATATATACAGTTTATTAGTTTTTTCAAAGGTTTTTGAAATTGTAAGTTATAATTTCAAGAACGTTATAATTTATAACGTTTTGGTCGAAAAGGTTTACAGCCTTTTTTTCAATAAGTTAACGTACAATAATTATTACTCCACCTATTAAGAGCCATGTTTTCATTGATTCGAATTATGTGAATATTATGAATAAGTTTTTTCCGTCATTGTCGCTCATAAAATATTTTCGAATAATTCGTAAACTTGGTAGCTGCCGTACAGTGTACTGTACTTATTACATAGTTTAAATAACATTTAATATTTTAGAAAATATTAACGTTTATGATAAATAATAACTATAGTTTTAATTGGTTACAAAATATTTTTGTAAAAAATAATACTGTAATAAATATATTCCAGACAAGTAGCTCATAAGTTATAACTAATAAGTATTTAAAGTTTTGTTGAGTGTACTGGACCAACATTTGCGGAGTACCGCTATAACATTCCACTCTACTCATCTAAACTTTAGAGTTTAAATACTTAAAAGTTATAACTTATAAACTATTCATTAAATTTAGATTTTTGTATACTGAAGTGTTCTCAAAACATATTCTCGTTTGGTGTAGACATTTTAAATGATTCTTGTCATTAAAAATAATAAAAATAAACGATAACGATAAAAATAATGAAAATCTATAATAATTTTTCCCAACGTTTATTAATGTTGTTTTATTGCGATTTAAAATTATTTAAAAAACTATTATTAATATTATACATTTACTTTAAACACTGAGTATTATACGTTAAATTTATCACTTGGTATAATATACTGTATTTAAGGGTGTCTGACGTTCATTCATATTAAGTTGTACATAATTTACGGGTGTTACATCAGTACAATACGAACATCTACGAACATTTATCCAAACAAGCGCAAAAAAATACTACATCTTAATTTTTAATTGAATTATTGGAATAATATAGTTATAGAAATAAGTTTGAATGCCGGGGAAATTTTAATCAGCTCGACAATGTTTCTCGAATCGTCAGTATAATATTGTACATTGTCACAGCTGCTGTCACATATCGGTAAAACCTACAAAGCCTCAAATCATTATTTCAAAAATATTTTAGACGCACTCATCCCATTAATATAACCCTTAGTTAGGACTTAGGTTCAAACATAGAGTTGTTTATTTGTTAGTTAAAAATTAGTCAAATTTGTTTGATAAAATAAATTCATACTATATTTTATTATTGTTATTAACTTTAGAGCGAATAACGCCTTACCATAAAACGATGAAAATAGGTTTATGGTATAAAATATTAAATAAGTAATGTCTCAAAATTAATCTACACATTTTGAAATTTTCATTATGAAATTTATTGCGTTTAGTAAAATCCATAGTATAATGATCGTCCAAATTTGAGTTTTAGATATCTTTAAAAAATAACGGTGTTTGTATATTTTATAGATTTTCAAATTCCAGTATCAACTGTTTTTGTAAAATCTTGTGTTAAATTATCAAATTGATTTTGAGATTTGAACAGTAAATTAGCAACCCCAGTTTTGAAATTATCTCCCTCATAATTGATGACATTTGTAAACTAAAAAAAGGATTTCAGCACTCCCAGTTTTTCATCGAAATTCTGCCAATAGGCGTCATAGAAATCGTTATTCATCGCCGTGTTGAGTATTATATGCCGTCCCTGATTTTTATTGAAAATCTATCATACTAACTTACAACCACGACATCGACGCGTGTCTTTCGAAATTGTTGGCGTTAGGAAATAGAAACTCTACGAGTCACATGCGCGCCGGCATGGTATAACGTGCAATAAATTACTTTTATCAATGGTTACCGAAGTGTATTATTCATTTAGTTATCGTACAATTGGCAATTACATAGGTGCTGTTAGTACCTACGACTGGATCAAAAACTTACATTAACTGAAAATATCGTTCTTACCGACAGTTGTTTGTGACGGCTCACGTCCGGTCGAAAATAGAATGCCACATTAATTATCGGGAACCACACGAATCGACCCTAAAGACGATCTAAAAAATATTAATTTCTTTAAAATTGTCGACTAAATCAATTATAAAATCCAAACCTTTATTCGAACAATGTTTCCTATTGATAGTCTAATATTTCTGTCGAGGAGGGGTGTTACATTTCCATTTCACTCCCCCGAGCTTTCTATGACCACCATAGGTTTGTCCCTGATTAATTCCTTTTACAGCAAATATTAATACAGTTAATACACTTTTACACAAAATTGTGAATTCAATTATTTGTTAGTTCATGTGATCCAAGTTTACTCACAGCTTTTACATTTTTTTAATTCACTGCACACTCCAGTACAATTTTCTATACGTTTACGATAAAATCAATGATAGAAAATTTATAAATACTTGACAATTAATACATTTTTCTCTATCAAATTTGTTTTTACTGTTTCATCGTATACACGTACTAAATTAATTTTTTATCGTAAAAATTGACATACTTTATAAAGAGAGAGATGGAATAAAATTAGTAATTGAATACTTGACTAGCTATAGTTAATGAAAGTATACCGCCGGGCCGCTGGGTTGAAAGTATAATAATATAATATAATATGTACCTATAGCACGTTTGGTGAAACACTAAAATGATTGAAGTGGTAATTCCTTTGTTATAATAATAATATTATCTAATTTAATTATCATTGTATTATAATATACGCGGATTCAATATTCGCAACTTCGATTAATAACAATAATGAACTGATAAAATTGACATATGTCGAACTACTCACTAATGCAGGTATTATATAGATGTAAATACGTCATGTTTTAGCTGAAATAAAACTAAAAAACATTGTGTAAGCATTTTGTTGTATTTGTTTTGAACAAGACATGGGGTACCTGGTAGGAAGTGGTGTACACTGTTGGGAGGAGAGTATTTGGGTGTTTACCCCCTTTCTCTCTGAGTTTTTTTTTATAGTACACTTTTTCATATTATATTATTTAGGTACACTCAAAATATTTAATAAATACTGTTACAGAAATAATTGTTTAGGAACTATTTCATTTTTAAATAAATAAAATATGATCCCGAAGCATCGTAATAAATTACCTTTTTATTATTATTATTTATATTTGAATTATTTTTTTTTTCATTTTGTTGAAAATATATACGATAAAACCCGAAAGACTAGTTCTATATATTTGATGCACACTTTGTTTTATTTTTAGTCGTCGTACCGCCCACAGCACGGTAGTTATACGTACGACATTAAGTAAAAAATATGCTGCAATCACACCATCGCACACGATGTACCATTAGTGAGATAATAAGAAATGTGTCGATATATCACCTCTTTACAGTTATACATTTTTTTCCACTATAACAACCGCCGTTTATATAATAATATTATATATATATTTATACATTGTACGTCAATAGCGGTATATATTATTGTTTTCAAACACACTCGCGTTCCAGTCTAAGATGTTTTGATAAATGTATTCGGGATACTGTAACTCAACACGTATGACCCCATCAGCTGTAATAGAATATGGTGTTTTCAGAGCACTTAGGAAATTGTATTCGTCTCGAGTTTCTAAGCACACGAGTTTCTGTAATGCATGCGAATTTATATAAAATATTATTATTAAACGAAAACTTCGACGTCGACCGAACGTCTATAATAACTGTTCCGCGTGTAGGGGTAGGTACAATTTTTATGATTATTATCGATACTGTGAAGGGTGCCCGGAGCCGCCCCGCGTGTATTTATTATATTGAAAATCGCTTTTAACGGAAATTGTTGATGATAGTATACCAATCGACTCGCACGTTTTTTGAAACTCTTCTCACATGACGCATCTATATTATTTAATTAAATTAAATTTTCGTGTCGTGGTTATTCGTAAAACAATTATCATCGAAATTGATTGACAAGCACGCGATTTGACAAGACCGCAAACGCATTTATTGTGTAAGACTCGATCTAACGGTCAGAATATCGGTGTTTGCTTACATTATCACGTGAGGCATCTAACACGCGCATAATGACATTATAATATGATATCAGATATTTATTATCATCATGATGTTATTATTTTATTACATAGCACTGTGTTTACGCCTCGTGGCCCCGTAAACAGGAGAACACCCATTAATAACATTATAATACGTAATGTCGTGTACACCATATATACAATGCGGCACGTATATTCCCAAAGTTCATTTTTACAAATCAGACTTGTCAACTGGTAATACCTAACTGTATTACTATATTCTTTCGTCTCGGCGTACACGGTTCTCTGTGCAGACTTTATTATATATAATAATGACATATATATTATTTTATTTTATGTCGTCACGCGGGAATGGCGTGTACGAGGGAGTTATTACCGGAAGAAAAACATATTTTCCACCTGGGATTAAGCACGTATTATATATACTTTTGTAAAACATTGCAAACGTATAAAATGGAAAATAAACATTAACGGATCTTCCTACACAGTGTCGTATACGTTGTTATTATTTTCTACGCAACATTTAGCTGGCAGCTGGTAAGGTTTAAAAAATATGCATACGACGGGTCGTCGTCAAAATGTTTTGAAATATTATCAGGTATTATCGTCTAATATATTATATACCACTATGTTCGGTTCGATAAAATTCGGGATACGGATGTGTTGGTAGTGTTGACGTGAGAAAAAAAGTCGTATATTACGAAAGTGCTTGCTAAAATGCTTGTAACAAATGAGCAAACGCCGTTCACGCATATATATATATATTATTTTCTCGGAGTTTGGTAGTACTATAATATATTATAATAATATTATCCGTATAACAACTGAAACCCATTAGATTGTTTTTGAACGAAATACGATTAGACATTACGAATTTCAAGTTTTGGTCGGCACAAGATTTAAATCGTAAACTCGTGTAAGCGAATGCGAGACCATTTTGATCGACTTTGGCACAGTTCCATTTTGAATTTGGTGGAACAGTGCAAAAGATTGGTTAACGCAGCATAAAAGGTATAATATTTATGTATATACCCTCCTCGACTACTTGCATATAACAACGGTTAATCTGTTTTAAATGTATAAATATGTGTATAATGAATGTTTATATTATATTAGACAGTAACGAGTAAATGTTAGTTTAGGGAAGGTTTTTTTGTAATTTAATATATTATGATGTATAAATTTAATTAATATGCGATTATTCCCCGTTTTTTTAAAAAACTTAAGTTTTATAAAAGTATAGTATTTTAAACTAAACCATTTTTATGAGCGGACGTTTTATAAGAATACAGATATTTCATATTAGAACTTTGAACGTAATTTTTGTTGAAAAATAATAATAAAACCTTTTTTTTCTATAAATTTTCAAAATATAAAATGTAAATTAAAATTTTACTCTGACGAATGATTTTTTGTTTTTTTTTTTGAAAGGTAATTTTAAGCATATCTAAATTAAATTTCACTTTCAAACTATATTTTACCATTTATACATATTGTTATAACCGCAGTAAGTGTACCACTGTACATCTGTATCGTATAACGCAGCGATGGTTTTACTGAAGGCGTGATTGGGTCAAATAATAATGGACGAGTACCTATATTTTATAATCAATAAAATATAAAATCAAATTACTTCTTTTGTACGGTGTACACATCAACGGAAAAAAGTGAGATTTGTATGTATATTGTATATACAAAATATATTCTCCGCCTTCTTCATGATACTTGTTAAAAAGTACTCTTGGTAGGGTGTATCTATACATATGTTACACTAATATATTTCGTAAAAGTAGGGGAAAAAATTTAAAATTCTAGTATTGCTACCATACTGAATTATTATGTGAAAAAAAATCACAATTCTTCAGTTACTTGGCTTATTTAAGAAGCCCGAATGATTGATAATATTTTTATTATATTGTCGTAATAATATTGTACTGTAAATTTAAATTCGCGGTAGTCGCGTCTGACTGAGAAAAAATGTATAAAAGGAAATAATAAATAACGAGTTTTTATTGTACTCTTTATGAATGTTTGAATTCCTGAAAACGAAGATGTCGGTTAGGTTAGATGCTGATTCGCTTTTACTCAGGGTTGTATAAACATATATTATGTGATGGTGTCTGTTATAACTTATAATATTATAATGATATATTATACGTTTTCCAGTATATTATGAAAATATTTAAGTGTATTGGATATTCTGTGGGGGACGATAGAATGTACGCGCACCTATGTAGTATAATAATAATGCGACGTTTATACCTGTCGATGAAACAGTCTTTTGTGGAATTTCTCCGAAGGTATATTCATTCAAAGGCACGTAACACACTATTATTATATATTATATTTCTCGCAGTTGAATGGGAATAAGTAACAATATAATGATGATAATAATAATAATAAAAAAAATATATCTAAAATATAATAATAAAATATAAGGGTAGAATAAATCGTTTTTCGGGGTTGTGAGTGCGTGTCTTACCGGCGGCGGCAGCAGTGGCGAGGCTGCGATGGATAAAATACAAACGACCAGGTAGTTCGTCCAAATCATCACGACGCTGCTGCAGGTATATTGTATTATGATGTCTTCGACACGTACTCTTTATATTATGTAGGTATGTGTATATAGAATGTGTGCAGTATTACAGTCGGTTGCCCGTCGATTCGAATGTCCGTTCACAGACTGATGACGGTAAAAGGCCAGTAGTGTACGATATAAAATTTTGGGTTAAATGAAAAAATAAAAAAAAACAACCAAGACAGAATTGAATTTGATACGAAAAAAACGTGCGCACACCAGATTAGATACAATTGTCTTCGTTTCTATATCATATCTACCGACACTATAATGTGATGTGTTACTTAACAACGTTACAATAATGTTCATCGCTGCCCTATATTACACACGCGCATTGTTCGCCGTTATCTACCCTTGCGGTTATTCCTGTGCATTGCTCGAGTTTGTTTATTTTTCAACTCCAATATTATACAACGTAGATACATAATAACATTATTATAATCGTATGTACGTGCTGTTATGTCCTATAGAATGCGACGTGTGCGGGTGAGAATTTCTGTCGATCGATGTTACGATATTATAATACTGTGCAGTACATTATACGCGTTTATAATACACTACACACAGGTGCGCTTAATAACACGCGCATCGTAGCGATAATAATGTCCGGCGGTCGTCGCGAGCGGAAACCACCTCGGAGAAATCTGCTTACGGGTGACGGCAGGCGTACGGACGTACAATAATAATAATTATTATCACCGGAAGCCTATGTATCCGCGTATAGGCCGTATCTTCGAGAGTGACCCAGAAATTATTATCTGATAAAGGCAGTGCACAGCACTGTTGTTGTTTCAATAACCCTCGTTTGTGTGTTAACTGCCGTGAATAGAGATCAGACACGACCGTACCGTATACTATGTATGTGCTTAGACTGTATATACGTATATAAAATAATATACCTACTGCCGAGTAGAAGCGGCAGCAGTCGTAGTAGTAACGGTCATTAGCAGTAGTATACTATTACATATTGCATATTATATATAAATATATAGTCATAGAGAGAGAGAGAGAGAGAGAGAGAGTTTATATATAATAAACGTGTATGACTGCGTTTCAATGACCGTAAATGCGATGGGTTTGCGATGGTGTACACATATATTATTGTGTATATGTGTGTGTGTGTGTGTGTGTGTGGTCCGAGCACAGCACCGTCCTATGCTCCCATCAAGCACATAACACGGTTTACGTATAGTGGTAATATATGTATATATAAATACGAATTACCCACACGCGTATTTTTTATACTCGTCTAAAGTTCGTGTGTTTTCTGCGTCGCAAGTTTAGAAAACCGCAATTCGAAAGATCCGCTGTAGTATAGTGTACCTATATTATATACACGCGTATGTGCAGAGCAGTAGTAGTTTCCGTAATAGCGACCAGTTTAGAAATAGTGCTGTAGTATAGAGTGTAATAGTCGTTGTGAATTTCTCTTAATTACACGCGCAGCAGCTGTTGTTTTACGATTTCGAAAACCATAAATAACCGGACGCGCACCGGAGGCGTGGTTTTTTCTACTTCCCCTCGGTTAGATTGGATTTAATTTTTGAGACGATTGTCGCACCCGAAAAGATAGCTTGTCGGGACTCGTTGTTAAGACCTCATAATAACAATAGTAAGTATTAGGAAACCGTCTTTGTGTAGACAAATTATTATTATCACCACAATATAAAATTTGTATAACACAATATAATACGAGTATTTGTGGGTCATCGCTTTCGTCGAAGAATACACATGCATTACTGTAACTTTTCCGACGAGTGGCGGTTAATCGTCTTAAGTTTACATTCCTATGACGACAAATAAAAATATTTAGCAAATAAAATTAGGCAAGTATTGATTTAGTCGTAACGCGACAGTGAATATAAATAATGCGTATTATTATTATTATAGCGTGTGCCCATTTTATATTAACATTAAATAATGAGCAAACAGCGCTGTATAATATTTACTAATACCTACCTATGTTTAAATAAAGAGCTATACAATTAAAAATATTCGAAAAGATGGAGCTTCGTACACACTATAGCGTTGTATTATATTATTAATTATAATGTATACTTAATGGTTGTATAGGATTAATAATGTATTGTTTCTAAAAACAAAAATAAAATATACATATATTTTTTAATAAGTTATCATTGTTGTACTTTGATATTTATTGATCGATGTTAAGACTTAAAATTAAATATTATTAACTGTAGAATATATATATTGCCGAGTTGAATACGATTTGTTGTTGGTGTTTAAAAAAGGAAAAGAAAAGCTTAACATTTTCTTTCACATCCACAAAAGCGTTATGTTTTCCATGATTTTTTTTTTTCATATATACTAGCAATATATATATTTTTGTATACATTATAAACATCGCGTGAACAATGAAATACTTTTATTATGGTTTTTAAGTATACTTTTATGTTTGCATAAAAATGGCAATTACCATGTTGAAAAATGAAATAATAATACAGGTAAGTGTAAGTAGTCTACAAAAACTCATTGTATTATCTTTACTTTAAATTGGTAAACTTTTGAGGAGCACGGGAAAGAAGAAAGAGACTGTTAAAGGGTACAGAAAACATAATTAACCCTCTTATTGTTCTTAAAAGTAAATTAATGTTTGCGGATCAACATGGTTACATTTCAAAACAATAAGGTCGTATTTATTTTTTGTAGCTAAAACTAATTTAGTATATTTTTCTTTCCCATTAGAAAGTAACGAAATTGAAAAATTATAAAATACACCCCGGAGAAAACTTACGAACTTGCCGGTGCGCTTACGATGTACGAAAGACGCGTAGTAGTAAGAAATAAATAATACACATATAATAATGTATTGTATTGTACTATACTGGTGCGAGAAGTGAAAAAGAAAAAGTGTGTTGAATAAAATGTTTAACGTTTTCGGACAGTCGTGCAAGAAAAGCGTAGCGCTATTGACGTGCGGGCAAGTAAAAGAAAGATATTATAAGACAATCATGAGATCATTTACACATAATAAAAAGAAACAGACATAAATTCATTTTGACTATAATATAAGCGTGGTCTAAATTTACAACAACGATAATCTTTCACGTCGTTTCATTCAGGTTTATGGTTGTCGAAAAATTAAAATCTTTTTCCATAATACGATAGTTGAACGATTTTATTATTCTTGATACAAATGACACGATTTATACCTGTTTAAAAATAACCGACTCCCGTCTCTTAGGAGTGGAAACATTGATCTGGGCTTCCGACTACTTAAATATCTCGATATAGCTTAACCTACCGCAATCCAGAAGTTGGCGCGAACTAAAATAATGCGATGAA
This sequence comes from Aphis gossypii, assembly GCF_020184175.1. NCBI lineage: Eukaryota > Metazoa > Arthropoda > Insecta > Hemiptera > Aphididae > Aphis > Aphis gossypii. The sequence continues at coordinate 51,199,662 of NC_065530.1, read as the reverse complement.
AGAATCAGCCTGTTAATCTGTATACGGTTGTTTGAAGTGTGCGTGTTTGTTTGGCGTATTGTGTCGGTATAATAACTTTCGCGTGCGGCCATCGTAATCACTATTTATGATAATATTATATATATACCTATGATATATAAATTAACATCATAACATACAATTTTCTAATTTTCAGTGTTACACAATCAGTACACACGTAAAATCAACAGAAGTGCGTGTAACAAAACGATGTTGGCTTTCCGAAAAAGAATCCATTGATGGAATTTTGTTGGTTCATTATACGATATATACTTACCTGTATACAGGTACGGTTTGTTATTAAGACGTTTATCATCAGCGCTGTTACATGCCTCCTCGCGTTATAATTCATATATTATTATTATACGCCAGATGCAGCATGATATACATTATGGTACGAGTGATGCGTACAAAAGTTGATGTATTTGTGTATATTACACACCGCATTACGATATCTGTCAAACACGTATGCGTGGGCAGACATAAAAAACTACCGTTGTACGCGCGCGCGACAAGTCTAAGTTTCTTATTTATCTATGTATACATGTATAATATATTGTAATACAGTACGTATAATCTCTAATATAATATCACTAATACACACGCTCAATGTATATAATATAATATATATATTATACAATATAGTTCCGTGTAAACGGTCGTACGCGTATAACAATTCAATTATTAGAGAATGTTATAAGAACGTTGTATAATAATATAATACATAATATGGGTTTAGATGTTTAATACTCTATTATGACGTGTTTTGACGAGATGACGGCCCGTCTTTGCCTTCACCGACGGCATCGCGCCATCGCATCCGTTTTACACTTTTACGGCTCTCTACTGCTACAAACGCGAAAATATTATATACTTAACATTACTGAACCAATAGACCGCGACAACTCAAAGACATTGTTTTGAGAAAATTCATTATAGTCAGTTTTAAATCTATATAGTTGTTCTAATACTTGAATTATGAACGTTATGGCAGACGAAAGTCTTGCACCTACCAATAAGGTGCGATTTTCCTTTGGCGGCCGTAAAACTTTTATAAGTACTAAATATAACAATTATTATCGATTTCGACGCACTTGCTATTTTTTTTTAAATATTTTATGAATTTTAAGACCTTGTGAAAGTGGATGGAATAATTTAGATATACGTATCACAGTATCGCGCGGTATATACCAGCGTTTTCTCGCCAAGTGCGTGCTGCTTATTGAGTACGGACGTACGGTAGTAATAACAGTATATTAACTACTAATAACATAAAAATTTTATTTTAAAGCTATATAAGAAGTGTACGGTGGATTGTATGATTTTTTTTTGTTTTCCGTATGAAATATAAATACGCGAAAACGTTGCACCGAGAAGTGTTTGTTTGACGACTTTTTACGCCTTTGAAAAGTTTTCATATTATAAAACAGGTAATATTGATATATATATATATATTTCAAAAGTGACGTAAATACTACTAAACACAATCTAAACTTGTACTAATCTTTCACTGTCTGTTGTTTTCTATATATCTCATTCGGCGTTAATATTGCATTATTATAATAATATAATATATTATATTGCGCTGATCTCTTTCGCCAATTTTAACGCATCGCAACACTAGGACGAAAATACAACTATAAATAACATAATATAATATATCGTAATAATTCGGAACGGACGCACCCGCGCTCGCTCACCCAGTGGGAGATACAAGCAAAGTACCTATAGATACAGAAACGATTTTGGCTTTTTCACTGATCTCAGAGCGTTAGCCATTCTCCAAAAGTAGAGTACATATACGGCGAGGAAGGGGGGTCACGGGTTATGGATAAACTGCAGAAAAATAATAAGTATATCTAATATCGCGTGCGCTTTCTCAAAACACATACGCGGCGTATACATCGCATCAGTAATACCCAATGAAGCCGTATGAAACGAACGTCATTGTGGTCATGAATTAAATTGGATTTTTTATTTTTGCTTATAGACATGTTTAATACGAACGCATAACGTGCGTTGTACTATACTCAAATATCTTCATAACTCACCCGTGAAGTAATCTAAGAGGCACACCATAATGTCATATAATATAATATATATAATACCGATCTCAACACTCGTTCGAGTCGTATCGGTATACGATAATAATATTATATCGATTCAAATATATACGTATAACAATAACGTATCGTTGCGAATCGTGGCGGGAAGAGGATTCGACGGTGTGCCGCGGTTCGGATAACAGAGGTTTGGGGAGGAAACGGGTTGTCGCGCGAATCCCAGCTATATCTGGCGCGGGCAAAACACGGACGGGGGTGCAACGGAGAAACGGCGGCGTGACAGGACTCGTGCAGGAGGAGACTTTGACGGATAGTGATGGAGTGCGAGAGAGACGGTGTCGGCGGCGAGAGGTGTGTGTGTATGCGAAGACAGAGTACATAATAATATAAACACCCGTGGAGAGGCGTGTGCGAGGGGGTTTATTGAACCGACGCAAAACTATATGGCGTGTGACGCCATTTGTCAACGCCCCGAGTAAACGGTATCGTCTTCCACCGCGAGTCGTCGTCGTCTTGGTCGGCCGCCGCAAAGACTGTGCAGCTATATCGCCGTTATACGCGTAGCCGTCGGATCACACGGTTATTGTATTTTTCCCATGGCTTTACGACAATCGCCGCCGTCGCGGGTCTATGCGACGTGTACACAAAAAACCATATAATATATAATTACATATATTATAATATTATTATTTACACGTACGATACGACGTAACGTCCGGATTACCGAAACACGACCGTGTTATGATTTAGTATAGGTTACGTGCGTGCATATAGTGTTATTATCATGTGTAATTGATATATATAATAATGTTGTGTGCATGATTACGCGCATTAGATATTATACTATCAAAGGGGATGAAACGAAAAAAAAAACGAATAGCCAGTGAAAACAAAACGTCGTAAAATAAAATATTTTATTTTTAAATTAATATAGCTGTATAGGTACATCAGTTCGCTTATAAATGCATAATACAATTATTTAATTATAAACAGGGCGGAGCTCTGCTTAGTTCGCACGCCAATCCACTAAATGTATGAATAGTATATTCATAAAGAAATGAAAAACAAATAATAATTTCAAGACATAGAACTATTTAACTATTATACCTTGTATTAATTTTTAGTTTTTGAGCAGGACGATGCGATTGATGTGTGTGTCATACGTCATCTTTAGGAATAGTAAAACTATCAGTGACTGAATAAGATACGTTTTTACCGTGGAAAATATGTCTTCAACTCTTGTGACGATTTTTTTTAGAAAATACAATCTATTTTAAGAAATCCTAAGTAAAAAATTTCAAGCGTTTTTCAAAATATTCATTAAAAACAAAAGAAAAAGTAGGAAAAAAATTGTGGGTTTTAAGCAAAACTTACAGTTTTCCGATAGAATTAGTTTTGAATATTTATGAATAAAAAATATTCAAATTTTCATCAAATACTTGAATACTTGCATTTTCATTGATGGTAAGATTTTTAAAATATTTTTCCTTTTTTTTGTACTACTTATTGACATTTGTTTTTTTGCTTGAGTTCATTTTGTTTGAACTCTTTCAAAAGATATTTATTTTATCATATAAATATTTTTATACGATATATTTATTTTTTATTTCGTTTATTTATTTGTGCATAATTTTAATATTTTTTATTGGTATTTACTATACTTTTTAAGCCTTATACAGTTATATACATAATTATTGTAAATTAATTTTATTAATAGGTAGTTTATTTACCATAATTTTACATATGAGTATTTTTCAATTTTTAGTTTATAAAAGTAATACGTATCATTGCCGGTGGAAGGAATGTCCGACCATGCAACTGCACAGAACGGCAAATTTTTTTGGAATTTTAGGGGCGGCATTGTTTAAAAATAAAAGTATATAAATTATATAAGGGCGGCATATTATAGGTAATTGGCAGTTTGGCACAGTACAGCGAAAAACCTAGCACCGGCTTTGATACGTATTTTACCTGTTTTTTAGAGCATCAAATTTTCGGCCCTGAAAATAGTGAGTATATAAAGCATCCTTCCTTTATAATTACGTCAATGGTTACATTCGGATATGCGAGATCTGAAATCAGCATTGCAAGACGGAGAGGATTGCACGAGATCTTGATGTTATGTAACGTTATCATCACATATAATATCACATACCTATTATAACATTATATTTTAGGTATAAATAACGTGAAATTCCGATGACCATCTCACGTTTAAAGAATATTATGTGAAGGTATAGACTATAGAGTTGTTTTAATGTACCTATCAGTACAATATGTTATGGAAGATTATTCGCGTAAATGATGATCAATAATAAATAATTATCATTGCTTGAATAATTATAATATATGGAACATATTACGTATTCAATGCATCAGTCTATATACTATCACCACTACCACCAGTAAGTGCTGCAGATCCGCAAAGGTATATAATAAGAGTTATTCGAGTTAATATTTATTCGATTCTCGTATGTAACATATTAAACGTTTACTTACTACCCTGGTTGTCGTCAGATTTAAAATGTCGTTTGCTGTTCACCGTGTGTAATATACGAGCTGAAACGTAATTTTTAGTGTAAAATGTGTGCATAAATTATAACTTTACGACGTACTACTGCAGTGTTTATTTCTTTTATTATTGATTTTTTGGGATCTATGTATCTTAAAAACGGTTAACTTTTTTTTTTTTTAATTGTTAAATTTATGAGTTTAGCTAGGACATTTTCCCTTTATATTAATAAATGTTCAACTCTGAAGTGAGAGAAGGAGAAGTTTGCATACAAAATGTTATGAATATAAACAAAAATAAACATTAAACATGATTATAAATTTGTATGTTTCTTAAATTTTGGTTTATTTTTTATTTCTTACATTTTACACTGGTTATCAAATTTATTTGCGTGGCCGAAACGTTAAACTGACCGAAGAATGAAAGGTTCATTATGGTTGAAATTGGTTCCACTTCGATGAGTGTTCAGCTCACACGATGTTTTAATATTGCAACTATAATGTATAACCTTCGCAGTGACTGAGCCCGATGGATATTAACTATTGTCCCTAACTTGGATAATTATACGTAAAAATCATGAACTACGAACCAAAGTTTGTAATATTAACAAGAAACTTTTAGTCATGTGTGTACCTAAATCGGCTAAATCCTAACTTTAAGAATGCTAATAATTAATTAGCTAGTATAAATCATAGACGATTTTTATTTATCTGTTATTTTTATGTTTTATTAACTAAACGTTTTAAATGATTGGTGCTCTGGCAACAAATTATATAAAAAGCGTTATAGACGGTGAAATCGTTTTTCACATTTTTTAAATATATTTCAACAATGGAAAACTTCAATTACTTTTCGAGTACGAGTTTTAGACTAAAAAAGAGCATTATATATTTAGAAATGACTATTGTTGAATTGATAATAACTTATTCCTCTATACAATTGTGTAACAATCTATGTAAGTAATACTTGTAAGTTATAAATTGGTTCGATTGAAAAAAGAAGCACAATGTACATCACAGTACCAAAATCGATTGTACGAATTCCACAAAGCTATCCTTAACTACTACAAACCTACTCACCCTTAAAAATCTGGTAGCACGCAAATGTAAAGAATGCGTTATGTGGTTTTTAAGTTTAAATTGAAATTTATAGTCACAGCGCACCATAAATTTATGGTTGTTATAAAAAACTAAACGATTGTTAATTAAAAATTTACATTTTTAAAGTAAAAAAAAACAACATAATTTTACATACGTAATATATAACAGTGAAAACAATACTCACAAAAGTAAAATAAACTCGAATTTTTCTGTATCATAAATAATATCTTGTATGAATTTTAATTCGCAGATTTACGACAATTTACCTAAGAAAATATTTTATAGCTTTAGGTTTTAAAACTTTCAACATATTTTATGATGAAATTACTATAGTATCATGGTGTCTTATTATTTCTTCTCTCACCCGCTGCCTATAAATATTAATGTTTGTCATATATCATTTACTCGGTAATGAAATAAATAAATCCTTTAAAATATTTCACGTCAAACCGTTTCTTCTGGCTTCGTTAATTGTCTTAGTAAGTCAACTATAATAGGTACGCTACAAAATAATTGTTATTATTATCCGAAATCGTATTACTCTCAATTATATAGGTAGTTACGTTGCAGTGAGGTCGGATATTTTGTACAATTTTCAATTTGATTACTCTTTTCCCATTACGGATTACAAATGATCATCGTCGAGTGGGTGGGTCCGGAAATCAGTAAATGGGTTCATTGGTCGTATTAAATTATATGCCATTTGCGGGATTTCTTTTAAATTTGTCTGGGTGGGTAACCTTATAGAACTCTATAAATTGCACCCATGGGCGGCCTTTTCACATTGACAATATATCTTTTAACCCAATGTTCAATCCCATATATATATATGTATAATATACATTGTATATGTTTCCATCGAGTATTACCCTGAAGCGATTTGGTTTACGGCAAGATATTTTATTATACGAAAACCTGATTTAAATGCTAAATTACCTGTGCACTTATAGACAACATTTATAACATGCTTTAGAAAATTATAATATAAATACCAAAATAATAAGTATCATTGGTAACTACAGTCTCATAGATACTATTTATTGTTCATTATTTTATTTTATATTGGTATCGTTTTTTTTTTCCATTAACCATTATGTGTAGGTACATATTAATGTAAGCTAATTAAATTCAATATAATAGGTAATATTATTTTGGTGTATACAAACATATAAGAGTAAACTTATTTTGTTATTACACAAATTAAAATTTTTTGTTGACGATTTAAAAACTTAATTCGTTAACTCGAACGCGAAAATAAAAAAACCAATAAGATTTTTTTTGTGTTCCTAATGGAAAGCTGAAAATTAGAAGAAAAAAACGGTAGTTACATTATTGCAATGAAAATCAAATCTATTCTCTTAGGTTAGCTGGAAATTTGTCAATGAAGCAAAACGAAATCGGTTATTCTTTAAGAAATAGTTACAGTTCAGCAAACTTGGTGCTTCGACCTCATAGCAAGATTAAACGTCGTTATAAGCTTATATATATTTTATAAAAAAAACTATGTATATAAATGTAATATAATTTTGTAGAAATTCACGTCATTTGTAATGTTTTAGTGATCGGCAAGTTTTATAAAAGATAACTTCAAAATGATTAAATTGTTTTTATTAATTAACGCTATTTGCAGGATTTTTTAATGAATTTATTTTAAACTTGAACATCGAGGGTGTAATAATTGTAAGTATTTTATATTATATATATATATAGAAAGAAATAATTTTATTAGGTTTTTTTTTTAAAAGTTAGTTACAATACTGAATACCATATTAGCGGAAATTGTAAATTTTTGCTGAAAGTATGTTAGTGAAAACAAACATGATATAATATGTGTTCGGAAAAATTCTAACTATTGAAATAGTTGCATGAGTGACAGTGTGACACGTCCGTTAATATTTCTCGAAACATAAATAATATTAATTACTACAGTTATAGCAGTATAGAATATTCTTTTAAATAGTTTATATGAACATAGGTTAGGAAGTAATAAGTAAAATATTGTTATTTAAAAAACAGTAAGATAACATTGATAAATTAATTTTTTAGTGTTATCTTAAAAATCAGATACTTACAAATGTCGATTAAAAACTTTCCTGATTATAATGAATTGTTTGCTCTCCCAGTGATTAACTCTCACGATTCTAAAAAAGGTAAATTCTATAGTCTCACCTACCTATATATAATTAAAATAGATTAATATGATAATGATGATCTAGGAAAGATAATTAGTTTTAAAAATCAAGAGAGTTTACCATCGTCTCTTGAATATATTACGTCAACGACGAAATGTCAATACCGACATACTATATTTTGTTTCTATTCTTTTATGATTCAATAAACGCACTATACTTACACGTATTCCGACTTTTTGGCGTACAAAATGAGTTTTCAAAAGTTTTATATAGATGGCTCCTCTAATAATACTGAAAATTGTAAATTGGATATAGACGGAACTTTTTAATAAAGAGACAACTTTTGAAATTTGTCAGCATAGTTTTTCAAAAAAAAAAAAATGTTGGCAAGCTACTATTATTATACAACTATAATCTTATAAATTTTATAAAAAAAACTCCGGGTTCCGAGAAATCGAGATTGCTGTATGATGATAGATTTGTTTTCCATTAGTTCTAGCTCTTATTATAATATACTATACAACTATATATTATTTGATATAAGTTTTTTATTTCAGTATTTTATTATACTCGTATATTATAACAGTGTATTGCCGATTTAAGCAAAATATCATTAATGCGACCTATTTCGCATTCGTGTGACGACTGAGTGTGCACCAATTATTACTTCATTGTGTACCTATTCTACATAGTCCGACAATAATATACAGGTTGACCGAAAAAACGCATTTGTCAATCGACAACCGCCGACTTTCTCCACATTATTTCATTTGTGACGTGCCATAAAAAATGTGTTGTACTTATACGTCTTATACACGCAGATAACTAAAATTATATGCTATATTGTGTAATAATAATATGTAGTTTATTATATATTTATATATATGTGTGTATTGTTGTATTAATTAAAATATGGCGAAATAACGAATAATTTGTTTAATCTTTTTGGTAGTATTAAATTATAATAATGACGTTATAAAAACAAAAGGTAACGATCTTTATATATTATACTTATAATACAACGCAGCACAATTATTTTTATGTATGTTTTTATCATTATACTAGTTATATTACATACCGACTTGTTTTTTTTTTTTTTTTTAACAACAATGAAGAAACACTGATTATTTCTGTATTAATTATTAGTTTTTTTGAATTTTTGAAAATTTAGTAATATATTCTTAACATAGTTTTTAATTAATATAAACCGTACATAATACATAAAATGCACAAATCTAATTACAGATATACAATATATAAAAAATAATATATGTTTAAAGCGTTTGGAGAATTTAGTCGTTGCACCCATTCGTCACTTACAATATAGATTTAAGCTAAATACACCGCTGACGTGACAATAATAACATATGATATATAACTGAAGTTAATGTAGGTATATGTAAAATCCATTTTGTTTGAATGTACAGAGAAAATTAATTTAGTTTTCCAACAGATGTATTTGAAAACAGGGTTTCGAAAGTTTTTACAAGTTGTTCGCAATACTTGGTGCTCGCGGAGCAAAGTTCAACCGGACACTCGAATTGTTATGTTCGCGTGGCCGTCGCACCATCCACCGTCACCACCACTACCATACGCGTTTCGGGCAACGTTCTCGTTCCAAAACTTCGATACGGACAATTTTCTCGGAGCACTGATGTATATAGGACTCGTTTAAAATTGCTCGGGCGAAACGGTCGAGCAACAGTCCGCAGAAATCCATCCGTTTTAATTCCCTTGCCAGTTTTAACCCTTTTCACTATTCGGCCTCGTGACGCGTGTTTGCGTTCCCTAATGTTTATCAGCTGACTGACCCATCCAAATGCGACACTAGAGCGTATTTATGATTAATTATTATTATTATTGGGATACATCACGATTATCAGTCCATCATAGTACAAGTAACGTGGTTTTTGTTTTTTTTCCAATACGCTAAAAAATATGGTACTTCAAATATAGGTACTGATTTAATTTTAAGCTACTTGTATATTTTCCCTCTAATATATTATAATATATGCATTATGTCAGTTTTGTTACGTCCAATTGACAGTCAATAAAATAGATTATATTCAAAACATCAGATCCTTCCGCGAAATATTGTAATGAACAGTTCGTTTTTAATGTGATCGAGGCCATGCATCATGATTAATGACCAACAAAACGTTTCGACCTCACTTATTTATTTATTTTTTTTTTTGTATAATATATTAAAGTTCTTGATTTCTCGAGGTGTGTTCGATTTGTAAATCGAGATATTATATTTAAAAAATTTTGTATTTGATTTTTTATTTTAATATTCACGTAGTAATACTTTGATGAATAGGCACTCGAAACCGAAATTATAAACATAATATACCTACTAAGATGTGAAGATATTTATATACAATACACAAGTATTGCAGTGTAGACCGTAGCTGTAGTCTATGAAAATATAGAACATTAATTAATTTGTGACAGTTTACAACGCGGCCATTAGATAAGTAGATAGAAAGCATAAAAAAATTGTGATCAATACAATATAGAATGTTATTCAGTATTATTCCTTATTGTGTACATTGATTTTCAGTTGAATTACTTTAAAGATTTGATTAACTGAAGAAAAATGTACGTTGAATAGTGGCAAATTTGTTAATGGAGGTATTATTTCCGCAGTCACAAATTGGATAGTTGCATTTAATGTGCGGCAAAAAGATCAACTTAATTAAGCCATTAAATTAATATTAATATTTATTTTATATTTTTATAACGTGCAAAATCAAGTAAATGTTCTATAAAATAGACTACATCGACGTCAAGGAGTGTAAAAATTCGATAGTGCAGGAAAAGCGTGGGCTATAAAAAACGAGTAAATTTAAACGCGTCTTATTAGTTAAAATGCAGATGAATTCGTAAGGCGAGTATACTTAAATTTACACCCAAGTATGTAAATATATAGTATTTTCCTAGTCACGTGTATGCATATCAACTAGTTGTACTTTATACTTACATACATAGTAATTTAATTCGTCCAAAAACGTGTGTAAGTTTGTTTAAAATAGTTGACACTACGTTGAAAGTAGATCTGTTGAATTTTATAAAAATTTCAGGTGAATTAAAATCTCTTTTTCAATACGATTAATGAACTCTTCAATTATTGCATTTTCAAATTCATTTCTCGGGGCATAATATATATGCATTATATAACATAATATATTGTATTTATCTCCTATAGATTTATTTCTTTTGTGTTCAATGAGACGTCATTCTTTTACATACTACCGCTCGTCGTAGATTTTCGACGCCTAGAAAGCGTACAAAATAGGATATCATTATATTATATTGTGTTTACGAGTTTTACGTAACACGATATTATGCCAATCTATTATCGATTAACTCTGAGATAGGTTTTCTCGTAATAATAAGCATATAAGTACATACATATATTATAATAGATACGCCGAGTACGGCTGATGAGAGCTTATGGCATTTATTTATTAGAAGACTAATTTTCGTTTGTCTATTTAGTATTTCGATATTCAAAAGTATAAATTACGAAGGATAATTGATTTTCTGCAATAAATAGAGAAAGCAATGGTATTTTTCTGCGATGTTGGATTCTACGTGAGCCAAAAAGTTTGATTTTGTAAAAAGAGTAAAATCCAATCACGAACGATAATCGGGCACACAAGTATAAATTCGTCTAGTTTCCGCTTATTGTATAAATGATGTATAATAATAATGATGAAAATAATAGATCTCTCTGAACGAAGGGCGAAGATTCTATTGTATAGGTACGTGCATCTCAAAACCGAAATATTAGTTAGTCCTAAATATTTTACCCACACGACTGGAATGTATACCAAACAGCATGAAGCGTCGGAAAAATTAGTCAAGCAAATGTAAAATCCATACTTTTCGGGGATAACGTTTGGTATCTTACACCGTACCTATAAATATTAATATAATAATATGTAGGTACACAAAGTCTATGATATTTTTAAAATAATAAAAAAAAAATCATATTTTTTATTATTATCAATTTTTAGATTTTATTAATATTGTCATAATTTTAAGATTTTAAAATTTTAATTTCTGAAAATGAAAATTTTCTGAACATTGTTTTCTCACAAGGTGTGTTAGGTTAAGTTACTGTGACAAATTATAATGTAAATTTAATAGGCTTATTATAGTTTACACATCGATGATTTTGGAAAAAAATATTTTGTATCAAATTTAAAATCAAAAACATAGGTTGTCTGAAAAAAAACACCACTTATAATAGTAAATATGTATATATGTATGTATATTTATATAATATTAATATTAGTCAATGCTTTTATGTAATCTTAAGTATAGGTGTTTAGATCATTATATTATATTATAACTTATTGGAAATTATATAGAAACACATGAAATTGACCAAGTTAATTTAATAGGGGTTGTGTGTCGAAAAAACACCCTGTATGTATTATGTGTTATATCATACCGTTATATGTTGTACATAATATGCATACATACTCACAGATAATAATTTAATATACTATAATATATACTATTTTCCTACTAGCCATACACAAATGATAATAATAACGACACGCTGTTATAGACATATTATCATAATCACAATATTATATATCATTATACGTGTAATACCAGCTATGTACCTATCGTATGCTATTCGTACTTATGTCACACTGAAATTAATGTTCATGTACTATGTACGTCATAATACATAGGTCGTTGTCTGTTGATATTTGAGTTATATCTGCATAATTATGTATTGTATACGTAACGCATTTGAACCTAACCGCACGAAGCGAAACAAATACGGATTTACATCAACGAAAATAGAAAATTCTGGAAACTCTCCTCGCGCATTCGGTTTCGGACCATTGCAGTACACACATTATTATAATATTATATATTTGTACGCCGTCGTATTATGACACACAACACGCACAATACCCTCGGTGCAATACACGCGCCTGTTTCGAGGTGACCGTTTTGCAACAAGACTGACTGACTGCACGCTTATACGAAATAATAATAATGTATAATAATGACAATATAATAACACGGTCGTCTCGAACAATAGGCGGCCGAACGACGAACCATATAGCGTGCATTAAAATGCAATATGTGTTTACACACATATCACAATATGTATTATATTATTATTAAACATAAGACACGAGTGTATTGGCCAACAACGATTTGTATTATGTAGGTGTATGATAATTTAATATAATATAGTGACAAGACGACGGTGATGACTTAATCATATTATAAGAATACGATTTTGGTAAAAAAAAAAAAGTGTCTAACGCGTGATGCGTGTTCGTGGATTTTTTTTTATAAAGGCACGTTTACACTATACATTATATTTATGACGTATTATAGAAGTATTACTTAACGTTAACAACTGTGGAATTGAGTCAAACGTGTAAATTAGAAGACGTTTTAAATTCTTATAGTCACGTTTATACTACAATTGGCCGTGTACAGAGAGTGGTGGAACTTGGGAGTAGTCACTTTATGTTCTTCAATCTTCCCCCTCAAAATGGTAAAAGAGTATATATATATATATATATATAAGTTAGTTTTATTAATAATTAGATGTGTGTATTATATTAATACGAAATCAATTTTGATTATTGGTTATTAAATACTTGAATAATATTTTACTTCTAAATTTAATCTCAGAATCATATAGATAAACTAGATATTATAAAATCTATATAGATATAATGTATTGTATACTAATAAAACTAGAAATAAATCACTAGCAGACTTTAGGAGAAACCGGAGAAGCTAGTCTACTGATATTATTATCATGTAAGTACAATGAATAATTAAGCCCCCTTGAGATATCCGAGCGCATCTCCACTTGTACTATACTCTGTCATCTTCACTAATCGTCGGCTATAATTATTTATTTAAAGTCATGTATACTATGAATAAGTGACATATATGACTAGGCAAACCGTAGAGCGGGTTTATAACACGGATGTGTACTCAGTATACCTACTGTGTAGTTGTAGTAATATGATTTGGCACGACCGCGTTAGAGCTGTAAGCAAACGAGTAGGTATATAGTATATGTATGCCACTGTGCCACTGATCAATGTCAACGCAAACCAACGATCTCGATTTTACTGCGTTTTATTATAATACACGCGCAGTGGCACTGCGGAAGGATTCGATGTCGGTCTGACGTATGGAAAATGTAGGCTGAAAAATAAAGTTCAGTCTCGTAGCGGACAAGTTCGGTGTCGTATCAGATATTTATCTCTTACTTTCGGTCCAGCCCGTCATATATATATTACGCATCATTAACACACGCGTATACAGACGTGTTGACCTATATATTATATCGTACGATACTCGGCCGCATTATAAGATTAAAACCGCAGAGCGCGTTTTACTACTCACATTATTGAGTGTGTGTATGGTACCTACCCGACGTGAACAATAGTCCCGTCGAACATGTTTAGCAACACATATTACCTGTATAAAACAAATAGTGCACACGCGGCATTATTATTATCGTTACGAGGCAAACGGCCGTTCCTGAATGTAACGATGATATATCCACGGGGTTAAATACAATAACTGTGTACTATATATATCCACCAGCTATTATACGAACGCTCAATCATCCGTGTTTTAACGAACGTACGTACGCATAGTGTGTGTTATACGTATATATAGAGTAATAAGGTGGTCGCAGACGTAGTAATCTCACTATACAGTGAAAGTGCCTATATCGTTATAATAATAATATGTATAATATATATAATATATAGCTGCGAAGTATAATTATTATTGTGTACGGATGTGATCGTTACGCACTCATCGGAAGTTCGTTGAAAAACGCTCGAGATTAGTTCGTTTAGCGATACAACAGAGAGAAGTGGTGCAAATATATTAGATATATATAACAATATGTATATAGGTAGTGAAAGTCCCGTGTGGTGAAAGATTATGTTTAAATAAAACATTTTCAGAAACCGTGTGATTTTCGCCGTTATATTATGAAATACACGTAACGGATAATAATAATATAATGATTCCCTAAACACTTTGACGCACTCGCATTATCACGCGGTACAAATATGGTAAGACAGTACAATTTACTTATTTTGGTTCAAATACCATTAAAAAACATAAATACAACGCGTTATGATATCAATAATATCCCGTACCAAGTACAACCGAAAGTCCTCCATTATTTTAAAGATCCACTCTTTATTTTTAATTCTCTGATGTGCTATAACCGTAATAACCGAGAAAGTTGTGTTGGTTCATTGTTTCCCGCGTGAATTTGAGTTATGCAGCTATTATAATTATACCTACGACTATTATTTAAAATTTCATCGAATAAACCAATTTATTTTTAATTTTATACAGCACTAATTGGTTGCCGGTCGGTATACTTTTGAATGCGCTTCAAACCACTCTTTAAACTTTTTTGATATCTCTAAAAAAAATACCTGACATTTTTATTAAAATTGGTCAATTTATTTTTGAGTCTATAATCTACAAACATATGATCAATATATTTTAAGCTTCACGCAGAGGTACATTAATTTACATCTATTTTGATTTATAAAATAAAAAATAAATAGACCTGTTCAATTAAATTGAATGATTTGTGAATACGAATTCGACAAAACGCTTATAATGACTTATAATGGAATATTGGAATGAATACTTAACCCAGGCTAGGACGATCTTGTACATTATTACTACCTACTTATTAATATCAATATCATAGTGTATTATTAATTCGGCAATAAAAACAAAATAATATTTAAATTGATTGATAACTTTTATTTTTATTAGCGACGTAAAATTTTTTGTTTTTATATAGACAACGATATTGATATTAATAAGTAGGTAGTAATAATGTGAAATATCATCCTAGTCTGGGTTGAACTTTCCAATATTCCAGTCATTATAAGCTTTGTGGTCGTATTACTCGTATTCGTATTTACAAATTATAATAAAAAACAACCCACTGAGACACAAAATAAGAAACGCATGTATTATAATTATTGCCGTAATCCATCTTATTATAAAGCCTAACAGAATAGTAGAATAGACAATCTTGTAAATACTTACTTATATTAATATGGAGGTCGTGTTTATGAATATGGAAGGTCGAATGTAAGGTTTATTATTATTATTAGGACAAACCGAGTGGTCTGGTTTGGAGTTTGAAGGTGAAGGATCTCTGTCGACTTCAATAAAAGTTGTAAAACTGCTGTTCGAGGAAATCATATCGCACGAAGTTAAACAGTATAAATATTTTTATTACTGTGATTTTTTATGAATTAAACAAGTTATATATATATAAAAAAGCATTAAGCTTTTAATAACATTCATTGTTTTCAAATTTAACACGTTTATTATGAGCGCATTATAATATAAATACACTTGTTTATAAATATCTGTTGCAGTTTACACACGGTTTAGTTTTTAACAGAATAAATTATTTTAATACTAACATGTGAATGACACCAGTATAATATGTGTAATATAACAATAGATAAACCTATAAAATTCTATAATTTGCACATTATGGACTATAATTTATACTACGAATTTCATAAAAACAAAAATAGATTGTACTAATTGTATACGTAAGTACCAAAAACAATATTTTTAACCTTTTTTAGCTTCATATCTGTCGTATCAACTATTATTTAAAAGGTTTATTAAAATATTTAGGCATGTAGTATGTAATTAGAAAAAATAATTAAATAATTCTCGTACCTGATATAATCTAATACGTTAATATTCGATTAATAGGTATGGGTGGTACATATTTCTTAGATGTATTATAACCACTTTTGGTATTGGGAGTTCTGTTGATATAATATGTTATAAATTATGTAAGTCGAAACAACGTAAACTTTGTATTAAAATTCCTCGTTCAACGCTTCGACATTAAAATATGATTCCGCATTAATACGAGTAAATAACGCTGTAGAATGATGTAGTTTACCTTAAATCTTAACTGTATTATACTATTATAATATAGTAATGAACCTTGACCAATTGTTAATAGTATAAATATGGTATACTATTTTATGTTAAATTTAAAACGACTTTAAATACACAACTAGATACTGTGCAAGTATACATATATTTTATGTTTTTGCAATGTATAATTTACCGTCGATTGACAAGAACCATATTATAATATTATACGGACATAGTTACGTATAGGGACGTTATCAATTTGAATAATACAAAGATACATTTATTATTTGTTTTATTTATTCAATAATATAAATGTATGACCTGGATTATATTTTTCCTAGTATTATACATAAATACATATATATATATTCGTATAATCATATTTTTATAAAATGGTTGTGGGGACTGAGGCCTCTGGCTCTTGGATAGTATTTCAAAGATGTTTTTCTTATGACGTGCAGGTTGAATCTTTAATTCGATTTTTATTTATTGAATTCTTAAAAAAATATTCTACATCGGAATATGAAACAAAAATATACGTTGTCATTTAAAAAAGTAAAAATATTATTTTATAGTAAATTAAAATACTGTAAAAAATGTTTTTCAAAGACGTTAATACTATTCGTTGAAATTCCAAAAAATCAATTATCCCGTATTAAATTAGTAAATTTTTTATGATGGTGAACAACTCAGTCTCTTACAAGTAACAGTGTCTATAGGTACCTCTTTACTTACAATACATACTTTAAAAGTTTAGGTTTATCAATGTTTTAAACTGTATTACTAAACATGGAAAATTCTTAGATCCTTCCCTGATCATAGATACAGTGTATACTATGCATTTATAATATAATATATTGTAATAAAATAATACCTTAGAAAAGTACATACATATTGTGATGGAGTCATCTGTCTGACCGTTTTGGGCATTTCGTGATACGTCTAGGAAATACAATGTTAGGTATATACTATATATCATGACTAATTATTAATGGTGTATATAATATTATATATATTATATACTGTTTCCGGTAACATTTGCGATGTATATGTGCATAGTACAAATCGATCCGATGGTCGTATTTTACTACGTGTGTCAGTATGGGTATATAATATTGCGTGCGTCATACGCATCCTGCACTGCCACTCGCGTGCCCTTTAATAGTCTATAAATGTACATATGTCATATATAGACAAAATAGTCAATATATTTATCTATTAATATTATTAGACGGTCAAATGACGCATGACTCAGCACTACAAACACACACACATGATATAGTATGGTATTTTTATTTTTATTTATTTACTTATTTTTTCGTTAATACTATCATCAGTTAGCCAATTCAACATTTTTAACATTTACCAATTGACGATTCATTTAATATTTTATTTAGTTGAAAATTTTAACACTTGCGAGTTGGTAGTATTACGAAGATACTATTTTTTTTATTTTAGATTCTGAATTTGATTTTACTATATAGTGTGGTTTTTTTTATACATACCTATAATATTCCACTTTTATAGTAGACAAAAAATGCTTTAATGATTATCTTTGAAGGAGGTTTCTAGTCATAAAGAAGATCTAGTTTGCATGTTTATTGATCAAAAGAAAAAAAAATCTCAGCACTTTTTAAAATAACCCTCGGAGAAAAAAATACAACAATTTGTTAAGATTTTAATATTATATTAAAATAATTGTTTGGTAACCTTGGTTACTCAAAAGTAAGACCGTCTCTGCTCAGAATCGTTTTTCTTCGTATACAATGATTTATTATTGAATTAAAATTAACACATCCATTATAGTAGTGACCTTCTCTGCAATGACGTGGTACACTGTACAGCACATAAGTTACCTACTTGGTGGCTTTTTCCTATTGATATATGCGTATATTACACATTATATTACCTACATTGATATGTCAAAGTTCATCAAACGGGACGATTATATATTAGTCTATCTATTCCTCAACAATTATACCAATACTTCAAAATATTCAATTAGTAAATGTTCGAAAACTATGTAAAACAAAATAAATCGGTAATAAGAAAAAAAAATCAATTGATGCTCTGTCCAAAAATGTTAATCCTTGTATTGTGAAAATTTTTATTAACAAACTTACCAAACTTATGTTTAACATTCGGAAATGTCTTATTGCTCAAAGGTTCAGTAAACTTTATCATAGACGATATATATCTATCAAGAAGAAATCGGAATAGTTTTCGTATATTACAAATTTACAAATTGTAGTGTACATTTTATTCACGTAATTGTATTCGAATATGAAAGTGCGAAAAGTAAAAACTGATTTTATTCTTACATAACATAATATTGTTTATAATTAAATGTACACTACGTTTTCATTAAAACATGCATTTTTGAGATAGTAATATTAATGTTTCATTACAAGTTTTTTTTACTACTTTAACACTAATTAGTAAGTTAATTTGGTAAAAAGTAGATGAAATTGTAGATAAACTGTACGAATACACAGTATCTCGGCACATTTGGCAACTATTTATTAAAATTAATAAAATACACAGTGAATTAATTTAATAAACTAAATACTAACAATAAATATAATATTATATGATTTTATGCACCATACCTACGTTATGATATTGATCATTATAAATATTAAATATAACTTAAATTTTAAAGTATAGTTAAAAATTGCAATTATAATATAATATTTTAATTAAATTACAAAAAAAGTAATAAAATATTTTTTTTATTTTGATATGTATTTATAGATTTATAAAAATCATAAAAATTATAGTGGTTAATAGTTAGATTTGGCATGGTTAGAATGTACATTATCGATCGTGACCCAATGCGTTGGAGAAACGATTTACTAATTATACATGAATGTGATTTATAAAGATAAATAAATACATAAAATACATGATAAATTGATTACAATATTAATTTAATTCATTTAAACTATATATTAATTATTTATCTATTTTTTTTATACTCTTTATTTATTTTTATATTTATTATCATTACATAAGAATATTTAAGATATAAAAAGTTCAATAATTGCAATAACATGATAGCTTAAGAGTCATTCTGTAATATAAATAATACTAATAAATTCAAAACTCACATGTAACACTAAATGATAAAATCAATTTTGTCGGAAATTTTCTGATATTTGAGTTTAGGAACTTCCACGTAAGTCACAACTAGATTTTCTAGTAAGTACTTGATTGTAAATTGTGCTGCAATTTCGATTGCTATTGGACAAAATAATTAATAAACATCGGCAAGTAACACAATTTA
Source organism: Aphis gossypii (assembly GCF_020184175.1). Taxonomy (NCBI): domain Eukaryota; kingdom Metazoa; phylum Arthropoda; class Insecta; order Hemiptera; family Aphididae; genus Aphis; species Aphis gossypii. The sequence continues at coordinate 51,179,587 of NC_065530.1, read as the reverse complement.
AAAATATCTTAAACTTTAATATGTATTAATTTGTTCTATAATTATATATTTATACAACTTTCATATTTCTTTATTACATTTAAGATCGTCGAGTGACTGCTAGTTGCAAAAAGTTCGTTTAATTACATTCGTTCGAAACGTGGCATGGGTCAGTGATTTCAATTATTCTAATCGAATATTATAGTTAAAAAATATCAATAATAATGATATTTTAAGCGCTTAATAATACGAGTATACGAGGTTAAGAGAATTAAGGTAATGCACTTGCACCATAAATAATATGATAATAATTATCATACAATTTAATTAGTGTACCTACTTATAATATATAATATAATATTTTTACCATTACACTTAACCAAGATCAACTCATTATCTCGTAGAAGGAGTGTTATTCATTTATACGTTGACCTTGAATCAAAGTTGAACAATGTAAGAATGCAAAAACAAAAGTGTGTACTTCTTCGTATCCGCATAAACGCCAAACGTTTTACGGTTTTTAGCGTCGTTCATCCAACCGTATTTGTTTGACTGAAAAGAGAAAATTGATTTTTTTATTGTTTAAATTTTTAAATTTTCACATTAATTAACGCGAAACCTTATTGATGAAAAAAACCCTCCTCGCAACAGTATGTTATTATAATACATTATTATACAAGAGGATTTTTCAACTTTCGTATACTGCGTGTTGCTATTGGATTGTCACTTGTAGAAGTCGATAGTAAGGAGTAAGGATAGGTATAATAAATAATAATAGAGTTGGGCAAAATAGTTACTTACAATCTTTTTAAAATTTAAATGCAAAATTGATTTTAAGTTATAATTTTAAATAATGTACTTGTACAAAATAAAGAATTCTTTTGGAGTTTTACCTAGTATTTTTCAATATATTATTTTATTTTAAATATAAAAATAACCCGTCGTTAATTTTTATAAGAAAAAATATATATACAATATACATATATATATACAATAATATACATACATAGGTATAAAGTATATATATTAATATTAGTTGATTTTAAAATTTTAAAATATTATAATTTAAAAGTCATACTTGAAATTTATAATAAAATTTGGTTTTAATAAATAATCCATACATGACTTTACGTTTTAATTGTTATTGTTACAGAATTATATTATTTTTGACACATATATTATTTTATTTAAATCGTTTTAGTGAATATTTTAGTATAAATTATCTAAAATTATCTAAGATCTGAGTTTAAGACTTTTTTTTTTTATATAAATGTAGTATGAATAATAAATTAGATAAGTTAAAATGTTTCTGAAAGTCTGGATCAATTCCTTTTTAATTGACGAGTTGTATCGAGTAGGTTTGGAAAGAATAAATTTGATAAAGAAAGGATTTAAATGATTATGTAGTTTATTATGGAATCGTTTGTAGAATTGAAATGCTTCATTGTTAATGGCGATTATGGAGGGTTCGATTACTGACATAGTGAACATTGGTTATTTTTCTGAGGCGCTGTACACTAATCGAGTCCCAATACCTGAACGGGGAAAAAACAATATGCTAATTGAATCCAAGGCATAAACGAGAAATATAATAATATTAAGTCTACGGTTAGACAACCAAAAATATACTAATTGACTCCGAGGATTATTTTGAATAAAATATAATACCAACCATAATATATATATATATATAATATATATGAAGACGACTACGTGATATCGTTCATATCATTTTTATGTTTATCACGTGGATTTTTACTAATATAAAAAATGTGATTTTATCATCACTTATATTCATATGATTATATACAAGTAATATTATTATTTATGTTATATTATAGTCATATATTATTATATTTTAAAATATTTAAAAAAAAAAAAAACAATTTTTAATCATACCTATAGTATTTTTTGTTACAGACAGTCCTAAGTTTGAATAATTTTAAAGAAGATGTTTTTTTAAAAGTTTGACTGGAATCAGTTAGTATTAAAATATGGACTCAATTAGTATTATATTTAAAATTGCATGAGACTCAACTAGTATAATATACATTTAATCAACCCAGGACTATATCGTTCTAAAAGGTTTTATTGGGCCTTAGTTCGTTATTCATATGCAGATTTTTGAAGATATTGATTGGAAGGATTGTACAATTTATATGTTTGAATTTTTTTTCCCAAATTGGTTTTATTAGGTATTGATATAAAAATTATTTTATTAATATGTATTATAGGTGATATATTGTTTTTTAATATTTTATGGTATTTTAAACTTTTAACACTAATTATATATGACAGCTATTTATACTGTTTTTAGTAAAATAAATATTATGTTGGAAACTTGATAAGGTTAGGTAAAAAAAAACAACTATAAACTATAAACTATCTCATTTGATAGTATAATTTTGTAAAATACTATTGTATGAATACAATTTGATAGCTAGAAACTAATATAGGAATATTATTAAAAATAATATATTTTACTTAATGTACTTAAAACGTTTTACATTTCGTTATAAAAACAACGACCTATTTAAAATTAAAATCTAAAATGCACTATACAAATTAAAAATGTATAAATTATAATGTAAAATATATATTTATAGTGCATTTCTCATTTTGTAACATTAGTAAATTCTCATGTATAATATTAAAAAACAATATTGATGGTAGTAATAATAACGATTAAACCATTAGTGTGTTATATTTCATATTAATTGATCATTTGCTCTAATACCTGTATAAAAATGTATGTTTGACTCTTGTCATATGTGGTTATAACGACTATATAAATTGCATGGCATATGCTAACAATAAACTGTATTTAAATTGTGATTTTATCTATTGCAGGCGTCAGGCAAAAGTAATTATTATAAGTAATTATGTATTTTGGCGTTAAATAAAACAACAGCAACAAAAATATTTACATATTAACGCTTGATTTATAAAACAATTAAAATAACATTCGTAACACGAGTTTTGCGGTTTTATTGTATTAGGCCAATCATGGATATAACCATAGGTGTGGAAGGGAACAAGAAGAATTTCTACTCTAATTGGTTGCCTGTCTAAAAATTTAGCTGCTATAAACATTTAGAGTCAAATGTCAATACCGATGAACCTTAGGACGGTATGCACATAGATTTATAGTTTATATTTATAGCTAAAAATTAATCTTAATATTTTGAAAAATGAGATGTGTTTAGGAAATATCAATATACGTACATAATACTACATACAGTGGAAGTTTCTGCGAATAATATCGATTGAATTACAAAAACATAAATAAATAAAATGTATTTTATATTAAATATACTACCTTATTGAAATTTGAACTTGAAATATCTATATTAATAAAATATATATTTGATAGGTTCAATATGAAAAAAAACATATGAGAAATTTGCAGGTGTTAAATGTCTAGTCTTACCCATTATAACTTATAAATTATAACTGAACATTTTATACATTTTTAATTAAAAAATAATTTACAAACATTTGTGATTTTGACGAAAATCGTTAATGCTTATAAAAAAAAAATTAACTTCTACAAGAAAAATGTATGTGAGATCTAATATTATATTTTCAAGATTTTTAACTACATTTGATAATTTTAATCAATATATTAAAAAAAATTCAAATATTTTAATTATTGCTTATAAATAATTTAAGATTTAAATGAGTTTTATTATTTTTCAACAAAATAACAGAAATCTTTATCTTTATTTTATGTTTGAATAATCATTTCATCAAAGTTTAAACTTCAACTGCTTATGGGAAATAATTGTGAAATTATGATAATTTTTTTTTTTAGTTTCAGTAATAATAATTTATGAGAAATATTATGTTAAATTTTCAAGCTTTTTAATATAGCCACTAACAAAAAAAAAAATGTATCAATATTTATGAAGGTATACACTAAAAAAGTTTAAAAACACACTTAATTTGTAAATCAAAACACTGAACGCTTCACTTAGAACCTAAAAATAATAATAAATATTTTTGGTAGAATCTTCTTAAATATTATTTTGTTTTCTTATTTCTACATAAACTCACATGATTTATTTACGTACTTAAAAAGTGTTGATGCATACTGAAGTGCATATTTTATTTTTGTGAATGTATACAATAGTTCATCAATTATTAAGGATACCTACATTATAATAATATCTAAGTACACGGTCATCGCATTAAAAGAAACGACTTATTATTAAATAATAATTTTAAAAAATCTCTCAAATTAACGAGTTAAAAAAAGGGTGGTTAAGACAAGTGGTAACGCTCTTACAATAAGGATGTAATAAATTTTCAAGCTTTTTTGGGCACCCAACATTTTTTATCGACATTTCAAAAAAAAAAAAAAAATACTTGGAAAAATCGAAAATAGTCAACTATAAATAGTTAAAAAAAAGTCATAATATTTTTACATAGATTTGTACACAGATTTGTACACATTTGTACATAGATGATACTAATATACACATTTGGTGAAAATTTCAGGTATTTAAAGTGGTATTTCGTTTTTGAATTATTACTATGTATAAAAAAATCGATTTTGTAAAAAACTGATTTTGCGTAAAAATTCCCGTTTTGCCGTCACTTTTATGTGGTGTTTCCCGATTTTTTTTAAAACAACTGGAAACTTCTTACTTTTGACTTTTATAATGCACCACGAATATTTCACAGAAATCACCCCTGAATTATTATATAGAAGCATTATTTCGACAAGTTATAATGTATACAGTATACACACAAAAACAAAATACATACAACATTGTAAAATCAATACATTCATTACTTTGATTAGAATCTAATAATGTATTGTTTATTTTTGTGAAAATGTAAAATATATTTTATTCTATAAATAATGGAATATGCAATTTAATAAGAAATATAATATATTTGATTACATTTACTAAATTTGGTTTAATTTTTTAAGTATTTCTAGAAGCCCTAAAGTTACTAAACTGATAATACACAGCTTAGGACTTAGACCTAACTAATTCTCATATTTTAATGACCACGTGATTTTTTTTTGTATGGGAGAAGGGTGGATAGATCTTCTTACTAACTTTAGTTTACACCATTTGGTACTCATATTAATTATATTGTATTTTAACCTAATTGTCTAATATAAATATATAAATATAGGTTTTAGTGAACACGTTCGGGTTTATTAAAAAGCAATTCAATTTGTGATCGAAATCAATTTAGGGGCGAGTTTGAAACAGAGTATCTACATCATAAATAATACATTTTCCGTGGGTATTTGCATTTTGCAGTTTTATTTTTACACACATATATACACATTCATTGGAGTATTACTTTTGGTTTATATCTGAACTCAAGATTAAAAATGTTGTTTTCGCGTTTCTTAATAAGATAATCTGAAATTTTTAGACTTAATTCATAAATGAATATTTTTATAATAGTTGTATTAAGTTAAGTATTCAAACGTCTAGAATAATAGTTTATCATTAGGTTACGGTGATAAGTGAGTAGATGAGTATAAAAAGTACAAGTTGCTAGATATACCGCATACTCTTGATATGCGTGTTGGACGTGTACGTATAAAGACAAATAAGGCTGTAACACACTCAGTATAATATAGTTATAATATAGTTATAATATATGTATAAATATATAATAATTTTGTCTATGTGAATTGAAGATATAAGTACAATATGTACATATAATTACATGCGGTTGAATAATGAGTATAACCGGCGCAGAAAACGACATTTTCAGTTTTACTAATACTTAATATTATTAACTATTTAATAATTGTTATCATGGAATTTGATGAATATGCGTTTGTAGAAACCATACGGTAGTAAAAAATGAACATACGAAGAACGTGCTTTGAAGAGAAAAATGTAAATACCTATACAATATATTATACACATATATAATGTTTATACATTATACATAAATTCATGTACATTATTGTTTTGAAAATGTTCAATGCGCACGTTAATATAATAATAATATCCCGGATAACAACGAATAGTCTGAAAACAAATATACGGTTTTCGCGTTTCGTATGCGTACGAGCGAGTTAAAAACAAATTTCAAACTTTTATTAAAAACCGACGGAATGGTGTAGTATGAGCTGCCGATATAATATCATTATGATGTGTATCGCGAAATGAAAATTTCAAACTTAAATGGATATACATTTTAGATAATTTATTACAGTACGCGTGATTAACGTTATACTATAATGTTAAACACCATGACTTCTTGTGACTAACACTTATAAAGTTATAAAGTTAAAAAAATATATATAAAATAATGCTAAAATTTAAAACTTTGAGAGTGCCAACTATCTGATAGTTGAAAAACATATTTTAGCTGTGAATAAAATTACAAAACAAAATAGTAACATTGATTTAAATTACTAAATATACAACTGTTTAATAAATGTTAATCAATGACACTAAGATGTACCTACCTATAAACTATAATACATTTTGGAATGTTCATTTCACAATATTAAAATTCCAATTTTTTATTACATTAACCAAGTTAATATCGATTTCAGAGTATAATATGTGCATAATTTCATAATTACGCTGCGATAACTAACTAGAAGTACAACACCATTACAATAATTGTAAGTTAAATTATATTGTTAAGGTATTTGTAAAATGTTTGTCTTTCTTAAATATTTATTTTAAAAAGTAAATGTTAATAAGTAGATAAATAGTAGGTACCTAAATTATTCAATTATTGATTAGGAATGCTCTTATTTCCTGTCGTATAACCGCGTAATATTAGAATAGAATGCGATCAGAAATATTTTCATTAGAGGAATTTTACTGTCAAAATGTAAGTAGTTTATGGTAAAACTCTTAGATGTATGATACTATATTAAAATATGACATATTACACTACGGAATCTACCGTACATATTTTTATTTTCATTTTTTGTCGTCGTTATCATCGTTGAACCATAGTTACGTGTGTAGAGAAAATTAGTCGACTGAATGACCCGTTTGATATACACGTATAATATGTGCCTATAATACATATATATATAAACATAATAGAAACGATATTCAATCAACCAGACTGATAATAATTCCGACAGCGAACCGCAAAGTTTACATCACGTATATACGACAACCGTTAGGGTGGATGATGTTCGGTTTTGTGTGTGATTGACGATTGTATATAATATTACGTGTATTGTGTACGACTTATGTGCGTACCTACTGCTGATTACAGAAAAAATTCGAAGGTTTTATGCGGCATGAGCCATGAGTAATGTACTAATGCAATAGTATATGATATTTAAGGTGAACTTACTGCAGAGCAGTGGAACTTCCTCGGTCTATATTTGTTATCATTTTGTACGTAGCTACTTTAAATGCATAAGTCATCGTTCTTATTAAGATATATAAGTTTTATTTCGTTCGTTAAAAATGACGTAAGAAAATAACAACATTAAAATTGTCAAGGATTATGATTAAAAAATCCCTAAAAAGAGGTATACCTTACTTTTTAATCTATTATAAAATATTATCATATACTTATAGAAAATTTATTGTATGAAATACTGCATATTTTAAAATATACAGAGAGTATTTGGAAGACGCATTTAAACGTGGTGATGGATTGTCAAAACTACTTATCCTCAATTCTTCTAATCCAATAAATGTAGAAATATATACCTCATTATACCTACATAACTTATAAGACTAATCGTCAAAAAATAATTTAAAAAATTGTCTCGGGTAGACTAAACCTCCCGCCGTCATCGCAAGTCACTCGTGCTAAATGTCTGCACTGCGGGTGAAAAAAAATTTCTAAGAACGATGACTGCCTCTGCATAGGGGAGATCTTTTATGGCTTTTCGAGTGCTATTAAATTTCGTATGGTCATCTATACTTATACATAAATATATTTATGTAACAATTGTATAGATAGAAAAAATTACACATACGCAGAACACATAGGTTTATCTACGTACCATAAACATATATCGTGTATTATATATATATATATTATTGTGCATTAGTACAATTGTACTTATTTCTATTCATGTATTCTTATATACATTGTACGACTATCTATTTTAATTTTGTATTGATTAAAAGCGCTCATGTAAGTTGCACATGTGTATCAAGCACAGTAGTTGATTGTTTACTTCGAATGTGTCACGTGAAATAAGAGTACAATTTTGTTTTTATTATTAAGGGGATACTGAAACTTTTCTAATTACTTTCCTCTGCAGAAACTCCGTCTAACCGAAAGCGTTTTTGCGAATAGGCGGGCATATGGTTTTATAAGACATTTTTTTTTTTACTTTAGTATATATTATCGTCCCGTTTTTATTGTGCACAATGGAAAATTGCCATCTTCGTTATTAAATTGTTGTACTATATATACAACATTATAAAGCGTATACCTTTTTATTATTATGCTACAAGTTATAATGTCGTCGCAATTATTCGAAAGTCGAAACCGTCAAAACACTTTTTGCAGTGTCGTATCTGCGGTGGTGGTATATATTTTCTTTTACAAAAAATTGAAAACCGTCAAGCAATTATTTTCATCGACTCAGTTAGAAAAGAAATTACGTATATTGCAGTGTCGATTATAATTTAGATTGAAATAATAAGTTCTTCAATAAAAGTTTTAATCTACAATTTTCAAACGTTAAATAATAAATAAAAATTATAAAAATCTATTTACTTATATAGTTATATACATATTTATTATATTAAAAAATGATATGCTATCACGCAAAAAAAAAATCATTACTTATTATAGTATGTAAAAATGTCTTGAGTTGATAATATTATAGTATGCATTTAAAAATATATCAATAAATGTCAAAATATACACCATATAAACTGTATATTATTACAAGTACCATATTATAAAACACACTACTACACGATTCCTATTTTAAGGGGCTGAATATGTCTTTATATGACTATATATTATAGTTGTTTCTAAAATTTGTTATTTTTTTTTTTAATTGAATTATTTTTAAATATTTATAAATTGTAAAAAGTGCTATATATTATGTGAAAATACCTTACTTAAACTTTCCATCCTTCCTTTGAAGTTTGAACTGTTATGATAATAAAATTTAAACAATTTGGGTTCTTTAAGTTAAATTAATTTCATTAATATGGAGACAAAATTAAAGCATATTAAAACCGTTTTACTATATGTTTATAGTATTGATTTCTTCACGTGGCTTGATTAATCAATGATAGGACGTGTTTCTATGTATTATAATATCCATTCAGTATTATTGAATAATGTTACTTCTCAACACTTTAGTCGGCATGTTTAGTTTTTTTTTATTATTTAAAATATGAATTATTAAGCATAAACATTTATTTATAGAAGAATCAACATGAACAGAAAAAAAAGAAAATAATAGATATAATAGGTAGTACCTACAAAAATAAATTATAACAAAGAAAAAAAAAATAATAACGATAACAATCGATACCAGCTGTTGTCTGATGATTATAGAAATAATAATTAAAATAAGTCAGAGATAAAATGTCCACTTATAAAGCTCATATAGTTAAATTTTTACCCAATTTGGAGAACGTAAATGAGGATGGCTTTTATTGTGACGATATTATTAGAGGAAAGAGCATTACGACGTCGGAAAACTTGATATTAAAAGAAGACAAGAGAAGAGATTATTTATTAGACGAATTATATTCGGTATAAGAAAGATGGGTAAATAGTGAATAAATTATGTGTACAAAAATACTATTTATGGATTGTTAGTAAATTCCAATTTGTAGTCGTGGTAATAAGTTATAGCCATAGTGTACTATAGTTATATTTTTTTTACATTATTACATAATATTTTATTCAAAATAGTTATCAATGAAATAATTAAAAATGTATTACTCTAAAAAAAAAAAAAACTATTTCACGTTACTTATAGTAACATTGTTGGCACTTTATGTCACTACCAAAAACTGAATACCTTTTTATATATACATGGATGTATAGATGCGTATTCATTGTATAGCCGTAACGCATTTATACGGAATTTCAAAATAATCTTTCAATAAGGACCATAACCGTTTTCATTGATTATAATCCTTGCGACAATACGTCATATATTTATACATTTTGATTGATTGCCTTCAGAAATCTTTGACATTGAAGAAACCCGAGTGCGCAGTGTTCCTCGGGCCATCTTTACAACGGATTCATGAATACAAAGGTGTACTACTTTATCGAATCTACCGTGATATTTGACGAAATGTGAATAATTCATTTTAAAGATTGCTACGTACAAAAAAAAAATAAGTAAAATAATATATATATACATAGGTATTACGTATATATATACATACATATGTATATAATAATGTATTAAAACATTTACTTATTTTAAACTCTATAACGCAAAAAGCAATAATAAGTTTCAATGTAATCATACATTACATTTATATTATATAACTACGTTGATCATATATACGTACTTGTGAGTCACGATATTGCTGATATTATATATACACGACTACTTAACGTTATTGAAAAAAAAAATACCTTTTTATACATAAAAAGTTTTAATACAAACTCAACGTAACATTTTTAATCATTTCAGTTTCATGGGAAACTACGTTATACTTAATGAACCGTCCGACAGGAAACATTAAATTATACGGTCGAAATATCCCAAAAACACGGTTTTCCTTTACACCTTTTATGTGCGTGGGGTGGACAAGCGCACACCAACCCCCATAACTAACACCCATTTTGTGATGCACCTGTACCTATATACCTATCCGGGTGACGTGCCTATAGATATAAATCCATTGATAAGATTTTAGATTTATGCTTCTCATTATGTGCCTTTTTTAAAACTCTTACCATGTCAATGCCATAATAATATATTAATAAATTTTATCTGTACTCAATAAATATCTATATGTATAGATTACATTCATATATAGGCTGACCGAAAAGTATTCGAATGGCGGCGACAGCGATAGCACCGTCGAACGAATAGAGGGTGCTTCTATATGTGTTAGTAACCGTCAATAATTTTATTTTATTTATTTTTTTTTTGATTCGATATTTTAAAAATATGATTCTGAAAAATTCAGTATATTTTTTGGTTTACCTGAACTAAAAAAAAAAAAAGGAAAATTAAACTTTTGTTTCAGCATTTAGTAAGACTATTTAAAGGTAACCAATCTATAGAGTTAAATCATGTGAGAATTTTAAAAGTGGAATAACTAATTTAAAATTAATATAATAATACATAGATGATTAATGTAATGACTAATAAGTGATAATATTAAACGTAGAAGTTTGTAAAAAGTTTCGGAAGAATACCAATCCAGTATGCGTTAGATGTGAACGAGGACAAATACTATGATGTAAGTCGTCCTGTATTAAACACTTGATACGGACTAAAAAATATCGTATTCCAAACTCACCAATTCAATTTTAAAAGTTTTAGTCGTTCCGGATGTACCTACCTATTTACCTATATTATATGTAGTGGAACGAAGAAAAAATATTTTATGTGTATTCCATATAAACAATGGCGTTTGACGTTGCAGGTTTTTCGAGTTTTTGAGAGCATAATATTGTAATACACGATGATAATATTCAGTCGATTCACTAGCGAATAAGACGTATTCTCTATTTCCGTATTTTTATTATAATTTATAATATATCAACCTTGGTACAACAAATTTATATGAAATGCATTAAAACTTTTTGAATAAATATACTTTACCGTTAATTTATGAGTATGTATATATGCGTATGTTCACGAATTCGCCGGCCATATTTTAAAATCATGTTTTGCCCCATAGCTCGTGATTATCTTGGGCCGAAACGCATTATGAATGTGAGCATATAATTTAATAATTGGTGCATCATAAGAAAAAACGCGGAAAATGGCGTGAAAACATCACCATTTGTGTAAAATATATATCATTATAATAGTAAGTTGTTTAGTTTACCTTCAATTACAATAATGCATTATTTTATTAGTTTATTACAATCTAATATGCATCATGTATTTTTTATATATAGGTACAATATAATATGTATTAAAACATTTTTATTTTATAGTAGTATTTTTAACGACGATTTTGACTGTGTCATAATAATAAAGAAACCAAATTCAAATTATAAAAAGTCGAAGTTAAAAAAATGTTGAAATTTAACGCTAATGCAACACAATGATAATAATATTATGGGCGGTGCAGTTTTACATATTAATAATATAATATTTATATTATTATGCATTTACGGCAACGGTCTTTGGGGACCGGTTCGACTACTGCATACCTTTTATATTATAATATTTTCATCGTGTTACTAGAATGGTATTTATTAATTACGGACATTTTTCGATTTGATTATTATGACGTGTAGTATTATCACAATAGTGTACTACGGATATTAGTCATAAATAGTAATTTAAAACACATAAACGACGACGTATGGAATTTCGGAAGGAAACAACATCGACCACGCGACGAATAACGATAATAATATTGTCGTTAATTATTTATTAGTCATATTATACACTTAAATCTAAGTGGTTACGAAATACGAATGATGTTATATATATATATCGTCAATCGAACTGTCGTAATATGCAGAGATGACACATTGGCACAATGACACGTCACCTACTGGCTACTTTATTAAATTATTACTGATATGGTAATTATCAATGATTACTTATTACTATTTAATTATTTAATACGGGCACCTACTAATCAGATATATTTTTAAATATAATTTTATAATATTATTGTCTATAAAAAAGAAAAAACATTATTCTTTTGTGATTGACCATTCAATAATATTTATTGAACAACATTACGTATACTATAATAATAAATTGAAACATTGCTAAATAAAATATCTATATTGACATATTATGACGTAATAACATCCGTATATACATTTACTCATTCACGTCAACGATGTCGAGTACAGTATGGTTATTTTATTACACTTTTTTTATTTTAAATACTGATATTTATGGAAAAATATAAAATAATAGGAAGGCGTGCAAAGAACCAAAGGAAGTATATGAAGTATATGTAGTACATACATAAACATTTAGAAATAAAATAAAAATGAGGAGTATTTTCAAAGATATTGCCTAGTTTACGGTGCATAATCTTTTGGTACACATTACAGTTTTTGTCTAGTTTTTAAGAAAAACATAATAAATAGTATGTGTTTCGACACTCGAAAGAATTAAAACGTCGGTCGGTCTTGCACCGGAAGCACGTCGACACGCGAGAAATACTTAAGAAAGGTTTTAGCCTTTAGACGTTTGAAATTTCTCACATAATAGTGTGAATTTTGTCCATTGTCTGCACATAAGTCGACCGGTAGAAGGGTGGATGTCGTCTGCAGCAGTGTCGGCGGTGGTGGCAGTGCAGGCGACGGTTAAAAAGAATGAAAAAAAAAACCGTTAAAAACGTACATCGTATTCTCTGACATGTGCATGCATCACGACTATCTATCGACGATCGTACTCGCGCACACGAGCGATCGTCGTCGGAGGAATAAAACATAATTTATACGTAATGTTGTCATAATAATATGCAGAACGGTAGGTATGCGATAATAACGATTTGGCGAACATCCCAAAAAACCGCGTTCAAAACGTCTCCCCCCCGAACAATACCTACTGCACCTGGAGAAATATGTTTTTAAAACGAATAATATGATATTTTAAACGATATTATAGGCACGACACACCGCTGCAGCATCCCCGCAAACGCAATTCGTACGCGGCGAACGGAATCCGCAGATGAATAATAATATGACAATAATAATATGTTAAATAATAATATACGTATTAAAACGATTTGATAGGTTTACTATATATTATACGTTTTCTTTTTCGTATACGTTGCACTCGCACCGGTCGAGTAGGCGGCAGCGTACCATCACTATCATCGTCATCGTCATCATTATCGTCGTCGTCATCGTCCATTGTTGTCAGTCCCGCGTACCTATACACAACATATATATAAACGTTTACCTGGTCACCCCCCCACCGCGGCGGCGATTGCGTGTGTGTGTGTATGTGTGTGTGCGTGTGTGTGTGTGTGACTCGGAAGACTACACACACACGCGCAGGAAGCGGCGTGGAGGAGATGGCGTGTCGCGCTCAGCGTGCGTGTGCGTGTGTGCGTGTATAATATACGACGACGTCACGGACCGACGGGAATGCGGTCGTCAGGTAGGGCACACAACCGGTGAGTTCCTGTTGCGGTCGTACGGGGCTCGAGTGGGGGGAAAAACGTTCGACGGCGACGCGAGCGCCGGCCAGCACCGCCGCCGCCTGCTCAGTCAGTTTTTGGTACCGGTTCGTTTCGTGCCGTCTGTCATACGCGTTCGTTCATAACGGTTACGAGTGTTACACGTACGTTCCGTGAAAAGTGCGATCGTTTGTGCGGTGTGTCTGTGATGTCGTTTTGTTCTCGTCTTAGACGTCAGTGATCCATACACGATTTTCGACGAATCTACGGTGCGCGATCGATAAGATTTCACTCGCGGGACTCGAATTTTCCAAACGGCGCGAATTCGACATGTCGTCGTCGCAGCGATAAATACTGCGGTTCCCGGAGTAGTGTTGTTGTTACCTCGATCGAAACGAGTGTGCGCGCGTCGTCGATAAAATAATATTACAGTATAATATATCGAATTTAAATTTTTTATTTCTGTGGTCGCGATCTCGAAAATGTGGCGGTTTAGCGGCAATCGCGGTTCGCGGTTCTTGGCCGCGGCGGCGTTGCTGGCGTTGGTGGTGCCGTCCTCGGTCCGATCGTTCGACGGCTGCCCGGCAGTGTGCTCTTGCAAGTGGAAGGGCGGCCGACGGACGGTCGAGTGCGCGGATCGGGCGCTGATCACGGTGCCGATGGGAGTGGACTCGGAAACCCAGGTGCTGGACCTGTCCGGCAACAACCTGCAGATACTGCCCAACGAGACGTTCTTAAAGGCGGGTTTGGCCAATCTGCAAAAGGCGTATCTGCGCAACTGCCGCATCGGGCAGATCGACGAGTTGGCGTTCCGCGGACTGACCAACCTGATCGAGCTGGACCTTTCCAACAACATGCTCACGTCCGTGCCGTCGTACGTTTTCCGGGACGTGCCGTACTTACGCGATCTCTCCGTGGCCGGCAACCCCATACAGAAGATCGAGGCCCGAGCCTTCTCCGACTGTCCGGCCGTCGTCAAGGTGGACGCGTCCCACTGCGGGCTCCAGTCGGTGGCGGGTCTCGCGTTCGACGGCATAGTCAGGCTGGAGACGCTCCGCATCAACGACAACCGGTTGACCGAACTGTCGGCCACCGTGCTCGAGTCGCTCACCAAACTCCGATCGGTCGAGCTGCACGACAACCCGTGGGTGTGCGACTGTCACTTGCGACCCATGAAACTGTGGCTGTCCGGAAACAACGTGCCGTACAGCCAACCGGCGCTGTGCTCGGGCGGACCCGACCGGCTGTCCGGCAAACCGCTCACCGAACTGGACGTGGAGGACTTCGACTGTCGGCCGGACGTGCGCGCCGAGTCCCGGTACGTCGAGGTGACCGAGGGTAACAACGTGACGGTCCGGTGCCGAGTCGAGCCCGGCTCGATGGCCCACATCGCGTGGTACCTCAACGGCCGCCGGTTGCAGGGCGCCGGTACGCCCGCCATCGGATATCCGGGCGCCGCTTCCGCCAACCCGCGCATGTTCGTCGTGGACGGCGTGGACGACGAGGACGGCAGCCGCCGGAGCGAGATGACGCTGACGGACGTGCGACGCGAAGACGCGGGCCAGTATTCGTGCCTGGCCGAGAACCGGGCCGGCAATTCCGAAGCCAATTTCACGGTTTACGTGACCGACCGGCCGTCCGTCATCATGTCCACGTTCGGTTCGGCGCACGTCAACGGCGTGGCCGCCGCCATGGCCGCGCTCATCGTGTTCATACTGGTGTTGATCGCGTTGACCGTGATGCGGATCCGGCGGTCCGGATATCCGGCCGACACCAAGCCCACAGAGGCTACCGGAAATCGCGGTGGCAGCGGCAAACCCAACACCGGATCGATGGCCATGCACGGCGGCGGAGCGACGTTGGGACGCGGCGGCGGAGGATACGGTAACGGCGGCGTGTTGACCGGAGGCGGCAAGACCAATCCGGCGCTGGACTTATCGTCCGTGATCGAGCGCAACTACGATCCCGATCTGGAACCCGGGCTGGGATCTGTCTGCACGCCCATTGGATCGTATCACGTGGCCGGTTTGGACCTGATACACGACCACGACGCTTCCCGGCTGGAGATGTGCGATTCACCGATGTCCTCGACCGCCAAACCTCCGCCGTCGTATTACAGCGGAGGCAGGACCGTGTCCGGCGGCGGAAACGTGCGCCCGTACGACGATCGGACGCCGATCATCGGCACCGGAAGTGCTGGAGACGCTTACAGCGTGGGCACCGGATCCGACGAAGTGTTCTCGTACAACAGCCAACAACAGTTGCACTACGGCGGCGGCGGTGGCGGTCATTACGGCCAACAACAACAAGTCATCGGCAGCGGTAGCGTCAACAGCGATTATCCGGCCGACTACGGTCTGCCGATCATACCGACCGGCCATCATCAGTCTTCGACCAACGTGTCTCAGTACGGACAGCATCCACAGCAACAGCACCCCCAACAGCAGCAACACCAACAGTATTACAACGGAAACGGCAACAACTTACACTATCAGCAGCAACAGCAACAGCTTCACCATCAGCAGCAGCAGCAGCAACACCAACAGGATTACGTACAGCAACAGCAGGACGTGTCCCAGCAACCGTCGGTCAAGACGCTGCGAGTGTGGCAGAGGGGCGTACCGGTGTTGCCCACCACGCCGTCCCTGCAAAGGTTCGCAAACAGGACTTCGCCGACCACGCCGGGCACCGACGTTTGAGTGTAGCGGTCGGTTCGAGTAGTCAGGGTCACGTCCTTTCGACGACACCTGTAGAATCTTATTTGTACCGTTTTGCTTCGTTTCAGTTTTATTTATTTATCGTGTATACCTACGGCGCGTTTCGTTCCTTTCCGCGTTACTTTTCTACGATTTTTATTGTTGTTGTTGTTGTTGTTGATGTTGTTGTAGTTGTAGTTCAGTAGTCGTATTCTGTTATTTTTAATTGCGTGCTCGGCGCGTGACGCAACCGCGATGACCCGAAACGGACGATTTTTTCCATCCCGGCAACACTCCGCGGCGGAGTTGCAATCGAAATCTCTATACTGCCGACGTTCGCGAATGATCTTTTTAATCGTTTGCATCTGCGCAGTAATATGGATTTCGATTAAAACTCTGACCGGTTAGGCTCGGTTTTTTTTCCTTTTTTTTTTTTTTTTGAAAAAATATTTTATTTTCCTACTTTTCGAAAACAGAAACGAAACGGAAAAAACCGGCCGTGAGATCTCATTCGTTACGGAGACTCGCGTCATGCCCAATGTTGTTCCTCTTGTACATTATTGTAATAGCTTATGTATATATATTATATTATTATTGATACCTACGGCGTGATGTATATTACGACTATATTGCGCTGTAAAAAAGATATGTGTAAGTGTAAGATAGGTATAATATAGCATTATATTTTCCCCTCCCCCAAAATATGGCTGTGATGATGCGGTTTGTTTTTTGCTCGATGGCGACAAAGAAAAACCTATTTTATTTTTTATTATTATTTTTATTTTAAATTACCTCTGTAAGATAAATATGTTGAAAACAATAATAAAAAAAAGAATATATGATTATTCTGTGTTTAAAGCAAACGACTACTACAATACAATATGGTTACGACAATGACGACGATATAATATATTGGCGCATTAACGGCACATCGCTGAAATACCAAATCAAACATTATTATTATAATTGCACTTTTCTAAATATTTTATTGTTGTAATGTATATAAAATGATAAATTAATATATTTTTCGTGTTCGTGGTGCACCAAAACTCGGGTCGTCTGTCATCGTCGTACACTATTACGCATTGTCACTATACATATTATATATTGTTGTGAAACTACCTATGATTAAAAAATTTATAATTTTATTTTCTAATATTATCGTTGTTACATGTAAGAACTATTATTTATTTGTCGTGTGTAGAATAAAAATATTTAATGTAACTATGTTTTTTTTCTATTTTCGATGAACTATTTTTTATTTTTATTTTTGTGTTTTGTCGTCGACCCTATACATAATTTATTATATATATTATCATACATAAATACGAATTACGTTAAGACATAATAATTTATTATATCCACACGTACGACGTTATTTTTTTTTTTTAAATATACGATTACTATTTTTTAACATACATAATTTGCCGTTTATCGTTCATATACGCGACTGCTCACGCATGCGTTGTACTGTTTTCCTAGAGGCGTGTATTCGCCTATATTATTATGATCCATCAATCTATGTGGTATCCTATCGACTGCCATCGCATATTTAGCAGTGCCGCGGCGATTCTCCTTGACATGTGGCGGTGGCAGTGACGTTATGGACCGCATCGCCGCCGCCGCGTGAAAGTTCGAAGGATGAGCAGAGAGACGCTCGTCGTAATTATTATTTTGTCCGTTACGCCGACGTGTATAATAGTACAGTGGGAGAACGGTTTTTCCTCCGTTCTCTTCTCTCGTCTCGCTAGATTTAGTACTATATATTATTACATAATAATATCGTAAACGCATACCTATACACCGCTGGTAAAGTGAGGGTAGGTTTGGGAGTCGCGTATTCGCATTAGGTTAGCTATAGTTCCTATAATAATATACCTACGTCGTATATATATATGTTATGTACGAAGAAAAACACGCAGACAAATGACTATACGACGACTAAGAGTTACGGCGGCGACGGTACTATTATAAGACGGAGACGGAGCGAACGATATTAATGGTAAAAAAAAAAAAAATCTTATGCGCCGCCGACGAAATCTTCCGAATGGTTACGGACAGGTACACAGACAATCGTACAGAAAACGGCATTAGGTTGTATAGCTGCTTGGTACATGTGATGTCGAAGCCACCACAATGACAAAAAAAAAAAAAAAGTTATATATTATTACACGCAGATGGGAGGGCTCACGGTTTTTTTTTCTTTCTTCGGCCGTTCACGATTCTTTATTTTATTCCTCGACCCCTCTCCCCTACGTACCTTCGTCGTCCTCGTACCTGTAGCTGCACACCTGGTACCGATTATCCGAAATCTCGACGCGGTGGTTTATATACGTATATATACGCTTTTCTTTTTTTTTTTGTCAGTTCATCTCTCTCTCTCCTTCTCGGTCGCGATCCGTCTCTCTCGATCCCGATCTGTCCGTCTCTCTTTTATCGTCTACTATGATGGTTATTTCTAAAATATATACATACATATAATATACGCAGTTTCTCCTTCGCCGGTCGGGTTTCTTTTGTACGTGCTCGTATACGCGTATATATACACACACATAATATATAATGCGTTAGTGCATGTATGCGTATAAAGTACCTGCAGTCCCGTCGAAGACACCTGGCGGTCCGTTTTGGGTTTATAGTCGATTTCGTCAGGGCTGCTTCTTATTGTACACAGAAACCCTTTGAGACAGCGGCGGTCGTTTTTCCTAGTCAAACGAAACTGCGTTCTTCCACCTCAATAGTACATAATATAATAATGTATTGTTTATCTTTTGTGGAACGTTTTCGGATCGAGACAAAATTGTAAATACTCCGAACAGCAGGGTAAATATAATCGCGAGAGCGCCGCGTTTAAATAATCGTTCGCTCTCGGCGGTATGTCATACATTGTAATGGTCTTACAGCACTCTTACGTCGCACTATGCACACACACCATTATAAAACTATAATAATATAATACATTAGGTACAAGCTAGCGTGTGTGGATGTGTACCTATATACTTTTCGCTAGGCATATTTTTCGTAAGACCGCACTTCGGTCGGAAAACCGTTGGAACTCGCACGAAAAATGTGTACAACGGATTGATGAAAAATAATATTGTGTCTAAAGCAATCCGACATTTTCACGTGATGGCGACGACGTAGACATGACGCAGGTAGGTAGGTATTATTATAATATTATAAATTATAATATATTGCATAATATACACTTGTAAAATAGGGAACTTGAAATATTGTTTTTCTCTAGCAGTGCACGCCGTGTGTTTGAATAGGTGTTTTCGGCACGAAATCCGAGCAACGTATATTATAATATAATACGGTCATACATTACACACACACACACGCGCACACATACACATTTAATATTATAAACGCGTATTTTTTTTTTATTTTGCTGCGTATATATTATGTTAGATATTGTGACTTATATTGAGTTTTAGGAGAATTGCTTTTTTTTATTTCCCGTTTACGCGATATTGGTCCCGGCCGGAACGTCATCGCAAGTGGCCAATTAATAAAACACTACGTGCAGTGTGCGCGTTTTGGGAATATATTGAAAAAATAAATCTCCAGCTGGTCGCATATATGTGGATAGAGTATTATGTAATATTATATATATTATATACGTTTACTCGTTTTCAGCTACGCTACGATAATGATAATATTTTTTACGTCGTGTAATAATAATTATTTAAAAACCGCCAAATCGAAAAAATATATTATTATAATATACGTCGAGCCGGCTACAACGGATTTATGCTGCGGACGGCAATTTATATACACGATAATATTATAATATAATAATATCGTCGTATGTCATTATACATTTTTATACTTGCAATTTGCATAGTGCGCTCTATCGCTATTCGCTACACACGCGTTTTATATTATTATTATTATTATAGCGACGACGTTTGCGTTTTGTTCCCACATCTACACTATACTATGAGAAACCGCATAGCACTGTCCCGTAATATGATAATATTGTATTAACGTGGCAAAACGTACAAACTCACGATATAACGAATAATATAACGAACCGCCGCGGATGTGTCCGACTAGCGCCCGTTCGTGTATGTGTTAGATTATATTTTGTTAGTGCACACCGCACAGTGTAGTATATACTTTTTGATTATATTATTGTTGCGGTCGGTACCTATATGTGAGTCCAACAGATGTACACCGAGCGCGACCGACTCGAAATCTCCGGGTTGATCTTTATAACGAGCGACGTCTTCCGTCGAAATTAAATTGCTCCCCGGTAAAAAAAGAATCGAAAAAAAATGAAATGAAATATCGTAGCTAGATAACGGTAACATTGCTCGGCGTTGGGGTCTTTTTTTCGTCGTCGGTTTTCTAAAACACGACGCATAATGTATTATATATAATATCCATGAGGATTGTAAAAACACTGTCACACAACGAAGATCATTCGCAATTTTTAACCGTCATTGAAACGCCTAATATCGGTCACGGACCATCATGGTATTGTATAATAATATTATATAGCTCTCGTTATATATTGTACTATATTTGGACATTCAGGCGCGCTTGAACTGGATTTTTTGGGAGCGTAATGTGTTGTAGAGATTACCTTTTTATCTCCATTAGAAAAGCAACGTGTTTGGTCGAGTTATAGCCAATGCCTAATATGATATTATACATATGTGTTATGACGAGAGGACAATTTATTTCGTGACCAGCACTATTGAATAGGTAGTATACTTATAAATTTATTTTAAATACCTATTATATGGTTGTGAAAATGAATTAGTAAATTATTACGTGCCTACTGTTAAACCAACAATTAATAACAATTTTGTTCGACTATTAGAAAGGTGCAGAAGTCGTTATTATGTTATATAAGTGATACTTATTCTGCAGAACAAAAATTAAAATTTAATGAAAATTCTGAAAAAAAATATATCCTAAAGTCCACTCCCAAGAATGGAAACTGTACTGTACGTGATGATTCTCCATTGAAACCAATTATACCTAAGACAGATTTAAAAGATATTTATAACAACCTTAAAAGTATAACCTTTTATATAAACTATATTAAATAATTTAATCGAAGAAAAAGAATGGGAATTCAAACAATTATTCAATGATATTGTTGAACATGATTATACAAAACCAGAAGTTTCTAGATTGTTTAATTTATTATTGAACAGGTCATATTTTATTCATATTATCAATTTTAATTAATCCCGGGTGTAGGTAGGTACCTGGTCAATTTAACAAATGAAAATTAAGCTAATAATTTAATAACTCTTTTGCTATTAAATATTTTAAAGTTTTATATTTTAATGATTTCTAGAGCTTTGCGTTAAGTATAATTTTTGTATGTTATATTTTATTTATTTTTTTTACTTTGAAAAATAAAAAAACCTAATTTTTTATTAAACATTTTTTTTATAATCCAAGATACTTATTTTATCAATACGCTTTTCTAAATAATTTTGTAGTTTCAAATTTTGTATTAGGTTTTGTCATTAAGTTTTAAACAATTTTCAAAGTTTGTTAAAATTCAATTTTTTTTCTTACTAATCAGTATTACTGCAGTTAAGTAATTGATTTTTAATTATTTTTTTTTTCAAAAAAAAAAAATGTATAATTTAGTGTAGTGATCTTAGATCATTATTCATTATATGATTTAAATTCTAAGTTGGGGATACGGGGGCTTATCACCACTTTACTGTGTCGACCAACCGACCGGAGTTACCATTTTTATTACGTGAATTTTACCTTATTTTATATTCGTTTTAATTAGTTGTATACGACTGATGTGATTTTTATATTTAATATGTTCTTTTTATTTTGTCACCAACGATTTCGTCCCCATCGCCGAACTTATCGCGACGGTAGGTAAAACTTTGCTCAAAGCGTCCAACCGAGCCTCTTGCGACCACGAATCTCCTAGTGTTCTCTATCAACGTTCATCGACTTCGCGTCCTTTACGACCATGACGAATAGCGTTAAAACCACGTCCCACTCCACAACGATCAAAATTCAAAAGGACGCAAGTGGAGACCGACTTCAGCGCACGAGCCCGTGTCTCCGAGATCCTCATCTTTGAGCACGCTCGCTTCACGATCACGTTTTCGCGTACTCCGACGTCGGGCACGTGTTTCCTGAGTTCCGCTTGAAATCTGCTCCGTCACTCGTCCCGTTGTCCTCGCCGAACCTAACTTACCTAAAGAACCTACGTCTCGAAGTTTCGACCCGACGACTGCACCTTCGTGCGCATCCGTGAACGACGTAAGGTTAACAAGTGTCACGTGATTTCCACTTTTATCGATCGTGTAAATATATATTTTGGTCTTTGTGCATGATAATATAATATTATAACTAACGTTTCTCGACGCAGTCGCGTCATCAAGAATAGTTAGAGTATTACAGTCTTATCACCCGAAAAACCTCACCTTCATATTATCTAATACCTTCTGATCTGGAACGAAACAGCGAGCCAGCCAATTATTGTGCGCCACAATAGTTATTCGTTAATTCATTATATTGTTCCAGTCGTACAGCTGGGCCCTTAGATAACAGCCAGATTTATTATCAACACAATACGATAATAATGGCGATAAGTGATTAAGTACCATATCCACGTGGTTGTCTGTTGATAACACTGTCTTGTTAATAATTTTTTATGACAGTTAAAACTTAAAAGTGAAACTGAATTAAAATACATTTTTAATTATTTCAATTAAGTTGATAATTTTTAAGTTATCTTAGTTATAGTGCGTTTAAATTTTTGTCAACTAGTTGTTATCGCCTGTAAGTGTTTGCATTAGTTTTAAACTGACATCAGAGGATGTAATTTCGATAATTTGGTACATTTATCTACTTACACTAATTAAAAGGTACTTTATATTATTCTATTTAAATTAAAACTGTTATAGTAGGTAGGTATATAATCTATTTTTTTCAATCATGTTCAATATAAGTATATATACTTATAATATTATTGTGGTCAATAAATATAAGTATTGCAAGTGTTATAAAAAATTAGTACCTATGTTGTATAACTTTTTAATAAAGACTTGTAGTTATATTTGACAAGGCGTTATTCTCACAAAAGCAACTTTTTTTTAACTAATTGGAGTAAATGTATACCTTAAACATAATTTTTAAGTAATTTGTTTAAACATTAGTCACATTTAATAGTATAATAAATATAGCGAAAAAGTAATTAAGTTTACCATACATATCTTGATAGGTCGCTTATTTTATAATAAAATGTACTAAATGACAACAATAATTTATCTTTATGTTAGTTAATATTGATTCATATTTCATACATATTAAAATTGTACACTTGAGTTTGTATAGATTCTTTAATTATTGACGCATAATTATGAGTGAAACGTCTAAATTCATTAAAAAATTAACCCTATATGAATCATATTTCAAAACTATAGGTTCCCATTTTAATTTTAAAAGTTATTCCTTAAGAGTCACCCTTTTTTAATTAGGTTATAAAAATATTAATTTATATCAAATTAGTTAAAATTACATAATTCAAAAAAGTTTTCACATAGGTAAGTTTTTCCTAATTTAAGCATGTCAGTTGTTGTTACATGCAATTTGGAACACTCTGTATATTCGTACTCTGTTATATTATTGTCGTATGTATACCTACGTATTATGTACGTAATGTTATTATGTATATTACTATTACCATATAGTATTATAAAGATCATAACTCCGTTAGAGATTTGTTGTTCCTCGTATTATAGAGATAAAGATTAATAAAAAATATATTTATATTACGTGTCCGTAATATTACATAGTCTTATTAAATTTGGAATATTATATACTTTTGTGCCTATTATTATTATCATTGTTATCGTCGCCGCAGTCAGATTTGGATTTAAGTTTTAATATGAATTATATCGTATGTATATGTGTGTGTGAAGGGGAGGGTACAGTGGGACGTGAGGATTTAAACGAAAGGAATTACGCGCGTCAAGTCTGTTATCGACTGTGACGATCTAACCACGCGAGACGGAGAGTTTTATATATTTAATAGTGTCTAATATAATATACCTATGCGCATATATTATTATTATTATTATTATCATGTATTTGACGAACGGATAAGCTACACAATAGTCGGCGTAAAACTATTGTATACTTATATCAAATATTTTTTATTATATTTTATTATTATGAGCGTACAGCGTACTTGCCAGCTGCTATAGCCGCGGGAACTTATTCACATTTCCGACTTATTTGGTTAAGACGTACGCGCGCATTATTAGGTATATTATTATTACTGTATATTCGGGGCTTTCTTCGTCAGGTCGAATTCTGATCGTTGTTAACATAACATTGTTTCACTCACGTACAAATAACTCGTGAAATTTGACCGAACCGTATTTAGTTTTATGTATACACATTGATAATAGTAGCGTGATATAAGAAAATTGAAAAATAATATTTCGATAGCAAATTTGCTTATGATGTATAAATAAACAACAAATCGATAAGCTTACGTCAACGTTTATCTAATATTATATAATATATAAACGACATTTATACGTCAACAGATACTGATAAATAAATTGTTATTAAATAATAGTTTGAAATAATAATTTTGTATTTTTTAAATTATTGATAACGATGTCATTATGAAGTAATTGTTAGACGCGGTTTGAGATTATATTTTTAATATATATAGATCGGGATGAGCTTTTAAAGATGTTGTAAGAGTCAAAGATTTTACTAACTTGCCGTTAAGTGTAGTGACCTTTTAGAGTGATTTAATAATATTTATAATAATTAAATTTTAAGTCTAGGTTTTTGATTTATTTACTATATTAACAAAAATATTTCAGCATACAATTTTTTTTTACAATAAATTAAGTCCAAATTAAAATTTTTTATATTTAATCTATTATATAGTTTTTTGCATTTCTTAATAACCATTATCTATAAAACTTCAATCTCTGACAAGTTTTTCTCAAGTTAATTCTACTTTTTTTGTACTATTTCAGGTTTATTTTCAATCATGTCTGAAGTTAATGAATTGAAATGCATTGAAGAATGTGGAGACAAATTTAAATTTTTAAAAAAATTGAGAGATCTTGTATTGAAAAATCACACTTTTTTAAAAATAGATGAAATAGCATCCACTAGTAGAGATAGAAATAAAGACTTGTACGTCATATTTACGTGTGAGCTATGTTCAAAATCATATATTGCCATGAAAAAAATCAAACAATTTATTGCATAAAACAATTGCACATGATTCTACTAAGACAATAGAAATATTGGTCAAATGTACTTTTTGTTTATTTAATGCTCCATACAAAAATTATGGATGAACATTATTCCATTTGTTAACTGAAAAGGATTTGTACCTACAACATTGTAGCATCTTATAACCTCAATAATGAAGCTGTACGTCATTCTAATCATACTACAAGTGTGGATGACTTTACACTAAGAACTTGATACTGATGCGTTTGGAAAAAAATGTTTGAGGAAGCTGTAAATCGTGTGTTCCAGTGATAACGAAATAATAGAATTTGTAAATTATTTTATAGGAAATTATGCAAATTATGTTTTTAGTCATGGACTTATTGTCTCCGTATACATTCTGGAATCCATACAAACATGCATACTTACATATTATATTATTGAGAGAATGGATAGAACGTTAAAACATATACTTACAAGGAAAAATAGTTAAAAGATTTGATAAATTATTTGAACAGATTACTCACGAGTTGGCGACCCTTTGTTGGCGGCATACAATGGCGTGTCACAAGCCGTCTTCGTCTGCGATTAGCGCAGTGTGGCCAGACGTAGCAGATTAGCGCTATGCGCTGCGCTTTTTTGTCTAAATTTATTAGTAGCGACCCTTTAAAATAATATTGCCAAAATAGCGCTTTTTAAACGAAACCAACTTAATCCAAGTACGGTTAAAGCTTTATTAAGAATAAAATTAGATATGGCTGATAAAAATATGTGTTGCCTTACTACAACTATAACACAGCAACATCTCAACAAATTTAACCAATGCATTTATATTGTATAATGACGATGACAAATGTGATGAAACTGATCATGGATCTGATACTAATTAAGCACAAATAATTAATGATAATAGTTTTGATCGTTTTTATTATACACCCATGTTTTTCTAACTTTTATACCAGAATTGATATAACGTAATTTGTGCTGAATTGATAATTTTTTGACTACTATTTATTTGTATTTGTGTTTAAACTTTATATTTTAATAATAACGTAATTTTTACTAATTTCTTTATTTATTACAACTTAAAAGTATAAGAAATAATAACTACGATCATCGGTAACAGTAAATTAATAACCGTCTATCGTAGCGCTTTTAACCTAACCTAAAGCTCTATCTGAAACCGCCATTTTGTTGTGGATCGCATGCACCTTGATCGTCGTCAACGTCATCTGCAACCACGATAGCAGCACCACGGTATTAGCTGTTTTATTTTATTTTATTTTGTATCATATTTTGTTTTGTATTATCACATTTGTATTTGTAATTGTGTTGATGAAGTTATCTTGTCTATTATTATTATTTTGATTATGCTTTTTTGCGGATTCGTTTGTGATTCCATTTAATATACGCAAATTAATTTGTATCTGAAGTTTCATAATTATTAATGTTTAGGTAGTTTCCCTATTGTTAATAGTGTGACACCAATATATTGTCCATTCCAATTATGGTTACCTTTTTATTAATTTTTTTTAAAATTATTTATAAGAAGCTACGCACCGACCGTGCAAAGGAGTGCTAGCCTCGGCATAAATCCTTGCATGCGTTGATGCGATTTATCGGAAACAAAGCATGATATAAGCTTATAGTCCTCCATTAAGGTAAAATATGTACAACTCGACTGGCATATACATTATTATTATGCATACATATATTAGTCATATAATATATATTATATAAAAATGGTGTGTAGTATACCGTGAACCGGGTTTAGTGCGTACTATGTATAGGTACACTGCGTGGAATGCAAAACGTACGGAACTGGTTACACGTGTGCAAATAATATAATATATATATATATATATATATATATATGCCTATGTATTGTATTAATA
This sequence comes from Aphis gossypii, assembly GCF_020184175.1. NCBI lineage: Eukaryota > Metazoa > Arthropoda > Insecta > Hemiptera > Aphididae > Aphis > Aphis gossypii. Next base: position 51,151,561 of record NC_065530.1, on the reverse strand, counting down.
TATTTCTAACATCATTTATGTACCTATTATGAAATCTTACACGCGAGCTGACGAGTCTCCACGAAAAAAGGGTAAACGCTAACAACAGGTAGAAGGTGCCTATATATATGTACGTATGTGTATTATTATAATATAATACAGTCGTATTATTATTATTATTTATTTTATTGTGTCGGAGCAGGTGCAACGTGCGTGTCCTACAGTCGTTTTGCGAACCATGCACATATTATTATTTCGACACGTTTTTGTACACATACCAGAGAAGAGTTCATCGTTATGATCCCCCGCACGGATTTAATATTATATATTTTAATATCGCAACTAGTATGCAGTGATTATATCGTATACTTTATATTGATTAAATTATTCTATAGTTGTGTATAGCGCTATGCGTATTGTAGTATTCGCTTCTCCGTTTCACATATTAAATTTTTGATCCTGCATAAAGCGGCCAACAGTGCTCATCGGCGCAAAACAAATTTTTGATAGCACTTTATCCCAACGGTTCACCTCAGAACATACATACCAGTAACACTAATTTAAAACCTTGATCCTGGTAAATTTATAAGTTAGATGCCAAAACTTATATTTTCAGAATGATGATACAAGAGGAGGAAGTGGTGGCACTGTAGGAGCAAATGATTAATGACTCTGATGATCAACTAAAAATATGATATAAAGGTGATGACACTACTCCAAAACTCTTCTATCATATTTCCGGATAAGTCTGTGGGGATTTTTCAATACCCATCGAAATGTATTTGTTTCAAAATAACAAGCACCGACGTAGTGGTAATGATTGGTCTTGTGTTTTCAAAATGGGGAAAATGAAGGAATCCGGCCACGATATGGACGTAAACGAAGTGAGAGAGCCTAATGATGTTACGTTATTTATTATGACCGAGTATTTTCATCATATATATTATACTGTATGATATTTACTATCTGTAAATTTATTTCGTTAAAATGAATCAACGACCTCTCCCAGGGTTGCTGTTTTCCTCGGAGACACGCTAGCCGCGTCCGATAGTTTCCACGTCATTCGCTTTTAACACGCATATATTATAATAAGAAAGAATACTCAAGTACGACGTAGACACTTGCGTAAACTCTTGAGAGATTCATTTGTTTTTTTAAGGTCCAAAAGTATTTTTTAAAGAGAAATACGACTGATGTAATACGCTCTCGAGTGGTGTGTTGGATGTCGCGGTATTTATATTGCATTAATAAGATACATAATAATTTAAACGAAGTATGGTAATTATTATGATGTCTGCGATCCAACTTGAGGTCTATCGCCGAGTATTCTAAAAAAAATAAAAAGTATGTTTTACAACATGATAATATGTAGTACCTATATATGTACTATTATTTATATTCACAGGCCTTATATTATGTCAAAATTATTGAAGTCGATTAAAATTTGTTTTCTAACAATACATGTAAAAATGTATAATATATACTTATAATATATATACCTATATGTATATATATATATATAATGTATAGTATAACTAATAATATGTTACTTGTATGCTTCTCGTTCTCGAGTGCTTCGTATGTATAAACTATATAGTAATGTACAATATAAACTCCGGTCATATATTTAATTTACTGGTCTCGCCAGTATCGGATATAACTGCGTTTTACTTTTAAACGTGCATCATTCATTCTAATGATTTAAATATAATATTAAACGCATTATTCACTATACACGCATTAACTACGACCATGAGTAAATTATATTTGTATAGCGCGTACTATTAGATATACCACTGAATGCTGATTCGTTTTAAATTACATCATAAACACGCAACGGACGTACACGATGCTTCCACTCGTGTTCATTGCGTCCGTCTTGCATTCACTATATATAAAATATAATATGAGCGACATGTAGAATACGAACGCAGCCAACAACAATAAATTGTATGTTTTGTGGTAGGTAAGAGACGGCCGAATCGTTTGAGGAGAATTTGAAAATGAAAAAAAAACTTCTCAAGGAATTATAGATATTATATTATATTACTTATGATGTGTGATTCGTCATTTCTAATATATTTGAGATTATGCTGTATCGGCTTTACGAATTATAAATAATCAAAAGTTGACGTTCGTTTTACCGCCATTATCGCTTCCCAATGTTATTCGTGAAGTTCGCTCACCATATTATATAATTGCATAAGACTTGTACCAATACTTTGTAACTTCTTAACTTTTCAACCCTTCGCCAATTTTGATAAAGCGATTTTGTCGAAAATATAATACGATTGTAAATAGTTTTATTGTAAAAAGTTACAAAATATTGGTAAAAAATAATTTAATACATTTAAGCTAATACAAGTTATATAATTAATGTTTATACAATAATAATAAAAAATTACTACCTAGTTTAAACTAGCTGAAGTTAAATCATAATTGTCTATACATTATTATATTAAATATATATATAAAATAAATGTAAAAATAACCAAATCTAAGTAAATATAAATAAAAAAATAACTATTTTGGCATAAATCAAATATAAATAATAGTAAAATAAATAAATAAATAATGAATAAACTAATAAGAAACAAAACAAACTCAAGTTTGTCAAACCACTATAGACATAAAATAAACTATAGGTAGATAGAAAGTATACATAAGTATATAAATATAAAGAAAAAGTTATTTACAATAAGTGAAGTATAAAATAAACATTAAACATCACTAGGTATATATAGCTAATAAGTTAATATGATATAAAACTAAAAACTAAGCAAAAATTACAATCAAGCAATATATACATCAATGTTAAATCTTAAATAAATTGAAAAGATTGCTTTTAATAATTGTATTATAATTCACCAGTTAAAAATTTAAATTTAAAGATAAAACATTAACACTAATACAAATAGAGCAATGGAATATGAGTAAAAATATTCCTATATTATATGTAAGCTCTAATTATATTATCATTGACCCTTAAATATTGTATAAATAAAAATATTACCCAGTTAAATTATATTCAAACTCTTAAACTTTAAGCTTTCGGTTTTTAACTTTTTCTCACATGTTTAAATTGATGATTACTCTCACCTCTCACCCATGAGTGGTGATAAGCGTAAGGTGGATGTAATGATATGCTCACACATCATACATTTATAACAGCTTAAATATAAAATAAATAAATAACGGTCAAGTTGTCGCACGCAGTTAACGGTTAATTTCAATATACATCTTTCTTCACTGATGAAAGGGATGATTTACACTATAAGTGGTCACATAGAAACTCGTACGTGTATGTGACAATGTGTCAATGTGGTGCAACTGTGCAAGACATGTGGCTTATTCATGTAGCGCCAGAGATAAGGGATGACCCAATGATGAGGGTATTTTCCACCAAGGATAAAGCTAAGTCTTTGGAAACGCAGAGGCCTTTGATGTAGCCACCTGTGACTTTGGCCGGTTTGACCTCATCATCTCTTCTCACCAGTGCATCCGCACCAGCCATATTGAGTATTGATCACACCAGATCCTGCAAGCGATAACTGGGTCATTTCTTTTTAATGAAATATATGCGTGTTGTATTTATTTGGATTCGAGTGTTTAACGTTTTGTTAACTTGTATTACCTTATTAAAACCACGGCATAAAACAAATACAGCTGCGAGTAAAGTAAGGTTTATGAGCATAATATAATCTATATTATTTTTTTTATAAATTAATTATCAATATTTTATTACACAGTGTACTTGATCATATTTTCGTATCACGACCTCGAGAGTCCTTCGACGATCAGTAGGAAGGTAATAGCGAAAATTTAGTATTTATGTCTGATAGATGACTATATTATAGTATTATTAGAGTAGGAAAGAGTTCCACAGATTCCGGCATTCGTACAAGGCTTATGTCCCCTGTACTTGTTGTATTCAACTTATTCTACTATATTAAAATATTCTAATTTTATTTTATTTTTACGTTTTTGCAGCTTATCTACAACCGTGATGGTAAAAACGGTAATTACAATTATCAATTAATAATCCTCGATGTATAAAAAGGATTATCTAAAACAATCATTATTAAACAGATTTTAAATGTTGTATGATTAACACTATAATAGGGGTTGATTACGTAAAACTTTTACTAGATTCCAACTGATTTTGTTGTTTCAGTTAGTTTTAAAAATTCTATTTATTATTTTACACATAGATTTTTCGTGTAGGTAAAAAAATATGTACAGTGAAAATCGTATAAATTTCTTGTAGTATGTATTATATAATATCTACCCATAATTTGATAAATACTGATATATATTAATAGAATTTCTTGGAAACCGTAGCTGCAGTTTGCGTTCGTTTGTAGAATTTGCAAACTGATTAGATGATTACTATTAATATAATATTTCCATAGACGTAACATTTTCGGTATAATAAACCGAAGATGGCGTTGTTGAGGTTTTCTTCGTACTTTTCATCTACTCCCACAAAGTACCTAACAACGCCGTATATATATATGGCTCGTCGTTGTATATGTAGGTATAATATTCGTGTACAGACGATTTGCGTATTATCATATTAAATTTATCATATTATATGCTTCGTTACGGAGATAATGCGTATACGGGTATGTTATGGCTGAACATTTTCTGGATAACATAATTGCAAATCATAAGATATGTATTCCTGTTGGTAAAAACAGCACTTATAGTGCTTTTGAAATATGCATCGAAATGCATTAGTCAACATATACACTCATCCGTCGGAGGCTGCAACTATGTAACAAGAGTGTAATACATGTATATTGTATGTAATAGGTATTATATTTTGATATTGTTACATTATGTTGTGTACAATATATTATATAATCCCCGTGAAGTGTAGAACGAAGGATTATAAAGACCGAGGACGTAATAACCGAATGAAAGCGTAGGACGTGGAAGACTCGATGACTGCCTCACGTTGCACGTCATATTATTTAATATAAATTGCGATTTGTCTTGCGCGGTGCAGTGCTAATATAGCTCATGTGTCATACTATATCTATAATATCTATACACACATTTGTGTATAATATACTAGTTTTGCTATTCGGTGTGGTATTCTTATTAATTCGCAATTATATTATAATATACGTAATTTCATTTGATTTTACTGACGTTAGTCTTAATCTGCGACAATGTAATATAATATGTACAATATAAATATATATATATATATATAGCACAATTCGTTTGTTGGATACATAATATACATTGCTAGTAAATTATTATAATGGTTGTTTAGCACACCGAGACGCATTCAGCGTAGTTATTGCAGTATAAACAAGACTGTATTAATGAGATGGATATAACGAGAATACGAGATTACTGCATGCAGAACTCGACCGGATAGTGGATGTAATTACATTTAACGTATAATAAGAGTAAAGAACCGTCCCCTCGTCATTAGCGCGATGAACATTATTAGGCGAATAAGGGGGCGTGGGTGGTTTAGATAAAAATATATTACTCGTCGTAAGATGAAAACGAAATACGAAAACGAGCTGCAGTTTTTCTATATAATAGGTGCCCTCAGGTACAATATAATATATATATATATATATAGCACAATTCGTTTGTTGGATACATAATATACATTGCTAGTAAATTATTATAATGGTTGTTTAGCACACCGAGACGCATTCAGCGTAGTTATTGCAGTATAAACAAGACTGTATTAATGAGATGGATATAACGAGAATACGAGATTACTGCATGCAGAACTCGACCGGATAGTGGATGTAATTACATTTAACGTATAATAAGAGTAAAGAACCGTCCCCTCGTCATTAGCGCGATGAACATTATTAGGCGAATAAGGGGGCGTGGGTGGTTTAGATAAAAATATATTACTCGTCGTAAGATGAAAACGAAATACGAAAACGAGCTGCAGTTTTTCTATATAATAGGTGCCCTCAGGTACAATATAAATATATATATATATAATATGTTAGTGGTATAATATGTATAGTGAGTAGTGACTATAGTGAATAAATCGGGAAATTAAAATGTCACCATTGAATGGCGTTGATTATGAAACTGTCGTCTGAGGAGGTGAACATACATAATTTTGGTGACGTGATAAAGCGTTTTAAAATTATTCTAGATACTATATAGTGCAGTGATCGGACAACAAATTCCCAGAAGAAAATAGTGGCCAAATGTGAGAATGTTTGGTTCTACGTACCTACATCTGGGTATATTTCACTGGCTTCGTCCTCGAACTTATCACTAACTATTGGTATAAGTACTTCTCTCTAAGCTTAAAAACGTACGTATAATGTGATAACGGTTTGAAACTAGTCAACTTAAACGTATTAACGTAAAAAATTGACGTACTCTATAAATTGGTTATTTCAAATTATTAAAAATACGCGAAAACTACAATAATATTTATTTTTACGGAATAGTTTTTGGATGGATCGAAATAAACTTAAGCATAAATTTTAACGCGTGGTTGTTATTATGCAGGTTTCCTGTTATGAAAAATTGTAGAGTAAAAATTTCAAAAATCGTTTTATAAGGAAAAAAAAATATTGATAGCAGCCAACGCGGTGCAACGTCCTGGATCACATTATTACACTATGCGATATCGAATGAATATTATAATTATGCCAATAATATTAAAGCATACACAGTAGTTTTTGGGATTCTCGGAACACTCGAACAAAAAGATCAGTATAGCATGAATTCGGGGTGTGCGAATTCCGGACAAATTATGACATTGCCCGTCTTTTTATAAAGCCGCCGCCACTGTCGTTAATTATAATCACTTGGAAACGCCATGTCCGAGTAGGTTAACGGTCGGCGTGTATGGTTTGTGTTTAAATATACATTTATGACGTTCGGGTAGTGTCGTTTGTACTTATGGTCACAATGTGAACGCAAATAAGACCCGACGGAATCGGGTAAAATACCTACGTCTCGGATTTCACGCGAGTCTCAAAACCGCGTATCGGTCGGTTGCGTCCCCCGACAAACCGGTGCGCATCGGTCGTATTATCATTAAAACAGTCGGCCCAAACGCCGTGTGTGGCGAGTTCGAGTAGAGTTAATCATGTTACACGAATTGTGTGCGGGTGACGATTTTCGTATCGCGTATCCAAGCCGACGAATGGTTATTTTTTAATTTTTGCAGTCTGAAAGAGCAGAAAAACACTTTAAAAATCAAAACGTATACTCGTCAGCCGTATATATTGTGAAATAATGTGAATCATAATATTATAATATATACTGTGTATAGCAGAGAACGTGCTCGGGAATCACTCCACATTTGCACGCTATATTCCATCCGATATATATTGTAATAGTATATTATTATTATATTTTAATCAAAACCAAGGCTAACAGTTTGTGTTCGTTTATGAAAAAAAAAAAAAATGTTTGGTACTCAAGTGACTCATTATTACTACTTTTTATAGATGCCATCCCAAAAATAGCAGAGGGGGCGTGATATACGATGATTTATTAAATAAAATAAATCAAATGCGATTCTTACATTAACGTAGTCGTTCAACCGTATTGTGATGAGACTATGAGAAAAGTGAGTACCACCTTTGTTCTTTACGTAGGTACCTGATATTCAATACCTTTTACTTTTATTATATGGTCCGTATAATATACATAATGTTATGTAGAGTCTATGCGAATTGCACGAAGTAGGAATAATACATTTTAATTTGAATACAAACGTACAACTTTTATTTATCGAACCAGAAATGTGAAATTGTGGGGGAGGGAGTCTTATATACTCATGTTATGTCTTCGGCAAACAATCGCTGCAGATACGGTTTGATCACAGGAAACGCAATCGTCGAATAAGTATAAAATAAAAAAAAGCGTATTCGCACGGTGTAAAACGTTCGTAGCGATGACGTTTAACTATAATATAAATTTTATAAGTAATTATCCGTCCGGTGCTAGGTGTCCCGTCGTCGATTAAAATATTTATAATAATATATACGTCGTGACCTACATTTGAACTGCGCTGTCGTCGTGCGGCATATTATAATGAATCGGCCGACCGTCCATTGGTCATCTGGGGCGAATTATTAGAATACGAATGTTGCTCGTGTCCGGGTGTAAGACGGTAGCTGCGTGTAATCAATTAATTTGGACGTGGACGATACGGTCGCTGGCGGCGGTTATATACTCGTATATTACTATTATTATTATTATTATTATTATTATTACTACTATAATACTGCTTTGGTGTCGTAATTGACCTACGCCGTCCGCAGCTGAGCAATCGTCCCGCTTTTCTACTCGTCTTGGTGCGCCGAGTTTCGATTATAATATTATTATTAGCACACGGTTTCGTGAAATCGAACGCATGCTCCGTTTTCGACTAATTCCGGGATCCCGGCTTCTGCAGCATCTGTACAACAAACCCCTTGTAATGTATTATCATATATTATAACCATTAAACATAATATAGGTACCTATAATATTACTTACAGGTATTGTCTCGTCGTCATGAGATATTTTGTAGATACCTTAATATTAAATAAAATGTCTTAAATACCCTAATTAAAAAATCCATTTTAACCGTATTATATTATTATTGTAGATAAACGAAAAAGCTTACAAAAGAATGACGATAGGTATAATATACCTACTGTATTCCGAATAACAAAAATCGATAACTTTGTTACCTCTTATTTCCTAGCTGTGTAGGTTTATACTGAGCGTTTTGTACAAACATTTTGCTTCCACGAAAATTTCAATCACTAAAAATTGTACCACATGACTGGAAATTTGATTGAAATTCTAAGGTTGCTTCGTCCTCTACAGATTTTTGTATTGTTATGGAAACCAAAAGTGGTAATGGGTAAATGTGGCTACAAATTCTCTGTCTATTAAAATAATGTGACGGATTTGGTGTTGGAGAACAGATTTATTTATTTTTATTCAATTATTATTGTTGCATTTGTTTAGTTTTTTTTATAATTGCAAATATCCAGAATCGTTTTTCATTTTTTTCACAGTCAACATTGCAACGATATTTTAAAATAATTATTCACTGATTGTTCGTTATATTTACATTTTTTCCATGGAAATGGTCTTCTTATTTTGCTTTAAATAAAGTTTGAACAATTATAGATTCAATGAATTTAAAAATTGAGACCCCTCTGAATCTCATTTCATTTGTAAAATATAGAAAACAATACTATGCATCAAGAACCTAACTTTTTTTTATCAATTTCCATTTAACAGTATAATACCAATATAATTGGAACTTAAATTTGTTATTGTCATAATAATTGGTCAGTGTGGGATGATATATTTTATGTGCTGATCATAATTAAAAAAACAATTTGCTTTGTCCTTATATGAGAAAGCGATTTTCATTCATAAGAGAATAAACTACGAAAACCATATCTTAGTTTATCGTAATTCAGTATTACTGATTGGACAAAATTATAAGGTTTTCATTACCTAGTTAATAATTGAAACAGAATATAAATTTACGTTAGTTTCAATGTTTATATTATATCGATGAAATAAAGTTTTAGCTTCAAAGAATTTCTTAAATTATTGCAATATGATATGTTGGAGAAAAATTTAGTGTTTTTTGTAATACTAAACTTATTCATATTTTATAATAATCATGTTAACGTATACTTATTATTATAGTTATTTTGACGATAATTACATAATGTCAATATCGATTTTATTAATTCAATACCTACTATAGTTGTTTGAAGAATTTTCATTAAACTTGAAAAACCTCGATATATGAGTAGTCGATATTCAAATTTTAAAATTTTACCATTGCAAGAAACGAACATGTTTTGAATGAGTAATTAAAATAAATTAATTTATGGAAATGTATGATTCATTTACATATTGAAGAATTAATTAGAAATATTAATTACGACATGTAATAAACTAATAAATATACACATTGACGTTAACTGCCAATCGAATATTATTATCATATATATATATTAATTATTATATAGCCAAATTTTCAATTTGAATCGATGTTATTAATAAGGATACCTGTAATAAAATACTTTCAAATTGTATAAAATGTATTTAAAATTTTGACCAATGAATTAAAAAATGTATTTTATCATTTATGTTCCACTATTTTTGTAACTTACAAATTATTCATAAAAAATCTAATTTAAGTCCTGAATAATTAAAAAAAATGTTTTACATCTTTAAATTTTACTAAAAACACTGCTCTAAATCATGGTAAGAAGATACATTATTAGACATTCATATTTTATACATATTATTAAATATTTAAATGAAAACAAATTTGAATAATTATATTATTTATCAAAAACAAATACCAGGAAATCCAAAATTAGGTACCTACGTTATAAATTGTCGTAACAATATTACTACTCGTATTTTTTAAATTTAACTTAATCGTAAACATTTTTTTAGTGAAATTTATATTTAGTGAATGTAGATTTAATAAAAAGGTAGTGTTAAAATGCAATTAAAAAGAATTGAGAAATTAACCTGCTGTATAATAGGTGTCGAGTTTGCTTCGTCATTGAGTAGGTTACTGTTAAGGATGTGTGAATTTGAATTCAATGCCATTAATGATACATTATTGTATATGTAAAGCATTTATGAGCGGTCTGTAATTCATTTTTAAATTATAATTCAACATGCAAGATCGATTTTGTTAAAACTTTTCCAAACTTTTTAAAATTTTTTTGTATACCAATAATGTTAATATAATGTTTTATTTTTGACCATCCAAAGTTGATATCAAATGAATCTAAATTACTATTACAAACCAGTTAGGTACCACCTTTAAATTCTAATATACTTACATGTATACATGTGTATATAATATAATTCGTAAGAGTTCAGTTGTGTACTTATGTTTATTCAAACAACAACAATGGTACCTTATACTCGTATACACTATTATGTAAATTCGAATCAAACGCAGCAGTAATTGTGAGTACGAGTTATCGAAAAACTTTGTCGGTAAAGCGCCCGTGATCACTCAAAATTGTATAATGTTTTGAATAGTATGCTCAGAAAATATAGGGCAACATTCACTCATTGTGTGCGGTGCATATTATATAGGTCGGTATGTGCTTCAGTTGTTGGTACACATAGTATAATATAATATTATGTTTATATATTATTATGTACACTACTAAGAGTCAAAAAGGACGACGTCGTTAAATCATTTAACTTCTATAATATTATATAGGTATTATATATACGCGCAGATATAATACCTACTATGACGGAAATCCGAAAAGTTCTTTAGACTTGACCACTTTATAATATATTATGCTCTGTTATTAAATGATATTAAAAAATAATATTATATTCTAACTACCTATAATATACAGAAGAAGATTTTTTATCCAACATATTATTTATTGTTATGATTCGGGTTATCTCTAAATATATCGAAGTACCGTTCTATGTTTTTCTTAAGATATTATGCGCAATTCGTTTTTTATACACAATATTATTATGTGGAGTTAAAATTGAGCAGACAAACAGTGATTCTATCTACAGGCCATAAGTTGTATTGAGCTCTGAATCTTTGTAGGATACTATCTGCGTTAATGCTCTAAACGTCTTGGGACTCAGGGCTGGATTTAGAGGAAGGCTGTGTGGGCTGAAGCCCAGGGCAACCCACAAATTCGGAGCCCCATAATGTTATAATATTTTAATATGAAAAAAATGCATTTCGCCAACAGACTACTATGTACTTAATATGGACCCTGCAGTTGGGACTTGATAAGTGTTATGTGTGAATTTAAATTTTGTTTTTTACTCCTCATTACAGCATCAATAATCTCACTCAATAGGTGCTAGCGATTCGTCAATGAATAGGTGCACGTATTTTTTTCTTCGTTTAATTAATATTTTAGTATTCGTTATTATTGATATAATTATCTTGTTTGCATTATAATTTATACATAAATTATTGTGCTTTTTTAAATTTAATTAGTATGTATATAAATTGAGTTACAGCAATGTTGAAAATAAATAAACTATAAATAAAATCGAAACTTCTTCAACCTACATCTTTTAGGTTTCAAATCTATATTTATGGCTAAACGAAACCAACCAAAAAAATTCTGTGCAAGAGCAAAATAATTTTGTTTAAAATATTTCCATAATATATCGATCTTGAAAAAAGGAATGAGAAAACGTATGTGATAGATATGATTTAGTGTATTACAACCCAAACAAATATTTAAAGAACGAAGAAAATAATACCTACTATACTAAAATATTATTTGTGTAATCGAGTTTAACTTAATAAATATAATAAATAAAACACTGCAATCGCATAATATTGCATAAATATTGTATAAGGAAGTACGAGGATTTAAAAGGGTTTCCGCTACTCTAGTAGTCGTGCCAAACAACAAATACAGCTTTTCAAATGTTTAAGTCACCCGTGGATTAATTAAGCTGATGTATTTAGTGAAATGTCCGATTTAATTACATTAAACAGATTATTATATTATGTATTACATTGTGACAAAATCAATACGATTATACATTTATAAACGAAAATACACTCACAGGCACAAAGTCTCACGTTGATTTAAAAGTTTTCCATTGCAGGCTTATAGCTTAGTCTAAACCTTGTTTTTGTCACCTACACATTTTGAAAAAAACAAACGATACAATCGAGAAATTCAATTCGATTTAACGACGAGATTAAAGGAATGCTTTTCTGTTTTCTGTATATAATAATATATACATACCTATCTATAGTAAAACATCGTGCTTTCGGAAAAATGTTGACATTTTTTTTTCCATCTTAGACGCAGTAGGTAACAATCATTGTAGTTATTTTTGTCCCTCTAACGTCAGAGTTTGATTTTACCACGGCAAGTACAAGAATTCCGATGAAACTAAAACTTTCTAGGAGTAAAATGGTTTTATTAAATTAATCTTTGTATTAAGATGATATAATGAACTGTTCTTCGTTTAACGTTGCAGGTGTACTTCGGCATTTGTGTTAATTACGTGACAATAGTTCTATGTACTTAAGTACTTTATATGCATATATACACAGACACATAATATATCATACATAATATTGTAGCATTTTCAATTATTCTACAAAACTTGGTCCTTTATTTAGTAGACTGCTTAAATTAAACATTCTAAGCTCTCTTCTATATACATATAATATATTATATTATTTAATTAATTATTATTTATCACTGTTTTACATTATATACTTTGTGATTTAAAAAGTAACATGGTGATTATCTAGAAAATTAATAAAGCTTATTAGTTATTACAAGGGTGTGGATTTTAAAGTATTTGCTTCTATTTTATATATTATATGAGATAGAAATTTAATTTGATATATAAATTTGTTTCCTGTCATTCTGATTCCAAATAAATCAATTTACTTTTGGTTTTTTCAGCTGTAGAATTTTTATATTTTTATATGCTGCTATAGTTATAATAAAAAATTGAATTAATAAGTAGCGTAAAACCTAGAATGTTTTAAAGGTATTGGATTATTATTGTTTTCGTTATTAGCTTATTTATTAATTTATTGAACGTATAGACTATCGATCTACATATTATATCAAGCAGTACCTATACGGTCAGTATATAACATCGATATCGACTATTTCAAAATTTAAGATTTAGTGTTTTAATTTGAAACCTTTTTTTATGAAGTGTGCACCGAACAATTTAGTGGGCGCAGAGAGTCGTTTTTTATGTTTAAAAATATTTCGTCGGACAATATAAAGATTTAAAGTCAGTTTCACTACTAAAAATCTAGAGAAATACATGGTAATTGATTCATATTTAATTTAAATTAATTTTTTATTAATTTTTATAACTAGTTCGTGTCAATTTTGAGTCGTGTTTTTTCTTGTTGCTTTTTAAAAAAAAATAAATATACTTCTTTTTTGCATTTTTAAAAATATCGTGTGCTGTTTTAGTTGCTTATTATGCTTTAAAGTTTGAGCCCTAGTTATTACAGGTTATTATAGTTATTAGCAAAAAATATATTTAACTTTTAAGTCATTATAGTTGTACAGTAATACAATTTACACATATTGTACGCGCAAAACAAAGTGTAATAAAACGTGCACAACGTATGTATATTGTATAAACATATGTTTCATGCATAGTATCGTGTAGACTGTATAGGCACACAAAAAGGATGTACAAAATATACCCATTATAATACACGCAGTATACACTTTCGATTTTAAAATCATCAATATTGGGTTTTAACTTTGGTTGTTTTATAATAAAAATATTTCATTCCTCTTGAATCAAAATTGTGAGTAGCAAATATATACCATCTCTAATGTGGGTATAATGTACAAACATGGTAGCTGATACCTATTTGATATAATAACCATGTAACTGGTAAATTTGTCTACATGGATACTGTATCAACACCGTATAGTGTATACTACTATGAACAATAGTGTTCAATCGTTAACTTCTACGTTAAAAAATACTTTTCTAACTTTAATGCTATTTGCAATAATTGTGGTTGAAATTTAATTTTTACACGATAATTCATGTATAGTAAATACTCGTATAAATATATATGTACCTATTAGTCGGTTTCATTTCAGCGTACATGTAGTGTTCAAACCGAAAATATTAATATCTACATAATACATCTTTGTAGTAGGTAGTTCAAATTCTGAATATTGAAATTCTATAATGGGACTATTGGAGCGCGTATAATTACTTTGGTTTATTTTTGAATTGAATAAAGCGCGTCTTGGCATTTATTGTAGAATTATAATTACTAAAGAACGATGTAAATCACAATCGTAAATACAACAAAAACCATCGCTAAGATTATCAAAACACTCGAAAATGCCATCGGACCGTATAATATATTATATTGGGGCATGGCTTGGCGCAGTGGACGCATCAGCTATCTGATTGCACTGATGTTGAGCTAGCGATTCCGTTGTTAGTTGCCGGATGGGTGATCACCTGGGAATTTTAGCAACACTCTCACCATGTCCTACCTAACCATTATCGTCGATATAAGAATAGTATCTAGCTAAAATCTCTCTCAACATAAATATATTATTGTATCAACGAATGAGAAACACTCGAATCTAGAGAGTAATATGGCAAAAATTTAATACGCTACTGCCAGGTTGACCGCTGCCGTGCAAATATCATGGGCGTATTTAAAGTGTCCATATAGGGTAGTTGGATTTTATTTGACAGAAATGGAAATAAAAATAGTATTTATTTAGGACCACCTCAGCTAAAGTAGTACGTACAAATATTACTATATTTTACTGAAAATGTATTTATATTGTATCGTTGAATTATTAAAAAAACGACTGCGTTCATCATTTTGTGAGTAACGCCGCACTCCTATATAGTACGGAACCCAGCCTTAGACTACTGTGCAGTATATCATTTTACCGAACCGTTGTATAGCAATCAGCAATTTGATAAATTTTTCCAACATAAAGTACCTAATAAACACGCCGGCTACTCAGTCGGTTACTCAATGGCTATACTGTCTGGGTTATTATTCTTAATTTTAATTAATTATATCAAGTATTTCGTAAATATTTTTTGAACAGCTATTAATAATAATTAAATACTGGTTGGCCATTTTGATAAAAATAATTAGTTTCCTCCAATTTTGTTTAATTTTGAGCGTAGCGATCGGTTTCATTAAATAGATATACTTTGTTATGAATTATAAACTTGGAGTTGAAAATGTTTAGTTTTCTGTTGTCTAAATTGATTTTTGAAATCCACTAAATAAATTCGATTTCCAATCTGCCAATATGATTTAAAAATGTAGGTATTATTACATTTGATCGAGAGTGTTCGTGGAAAAAGGAAACAAAAAAATCACTGGAAAAACAATATACAATTCCTCGAACAGTTCGCTCTGAACTTAAAATTAAAATGTTTCCTTAGAATATTGTTATAGAACTTGTAAATACTTGAACACTGCACAGCATATTGTTGTATAAACTAATGTGAACTCTTCTCGTGGGGGTGGTCTGGGGTCAATATTTGCAACACTTTGACACATGTCATTATTATATTGTATACGTCGGTGTTCTGAGAACATTAATTTATAATTGCCGATTAATATTATCGTTGGAGATCGATTCGAAAATTCGGAAATTAATTATAATAACTACTAATCGTAGGTACCTATATATTCTATGATAATGCGTATTACTATTTTTTCAGTTGCACTTAATCACATACATTTTATACAGAAATGCTGCTTGTAAATATTGCCTACGGCATAACATGATAGGTATAATATTACTTGTGGTTATCGGTCACTGAAAAACAATTTATCTGAGTTGAGCATATATTATTCAGACGAGAAATTAAAATCGATTGTTTGTACGACTTTATATCTATATTTTTTCTTGTAGTACCGTAGGTATAATACAGAAATGTTTTATTAAAATCGTGAGAAGAATATCAAACCAAAAAATTAACAATAATCGATTACACAAATGGGTAGGAAATACTAAATAAATAATAAAAAAAAAAAACGATTTTTGAATAATTAAAATATGCATAATAAATATATAAAATATAATTATTGTTATATTACAGTTGAAACTAGAAGTGCCCAACTTTTTTTGCACCATCCGTATATATATCTAAAATATATATAAATGTGTACCCAACACCCGTGATATTGCTATCGGACTTAAAAATATGTTATTAAGTGCCATAAAAATTTCGTCTAAGTTATGTATAAGTTCGACCAAACGATATATTAGGCATAAGTGTTGGGTGACAAATTAGGTGTACACGTAAATGTCACCCAAACAATATTATGTGATTTTGGGTCATTCTCCAAATGATAGCGGTCTCAACAGCTTACTATTTATGTTACAATAATCTATACTTCTACATTATATCTCTAATTTAGAATCAAATACAGTAAAATAATCTTTCGTATAATATTATAAAATAATATATATATATATAGGCTTAATATTATTATTGCAGAGTAACCATGTAGGCGTTCGGTGTACAATCTAACTATAATATAATCTGCCTATCTACTGTAAGAGGTACCTCTAACCTATAATATACATTTTATATAATACTGGTATGATTGTACGCGTATATAATATATGCACAATATAATGACGAATATGCGAATTTGTATGCACAAATGGTTTAGATGTCGGATGGTAATAATGACATTATTGTTTTCGAGGTATAATACTTAAACACAAACGGCAATAATTTCACGTCGAATATAATGAAGGTTACCTATATATAATATACGTATTATGCATTCGCAGACGTATAATATCATCATCAGACCTCCGGTGCATTATTATATTATTGTTAGTTATTTAGTTATTAGTTGTAAATATATATATATATGTATATCATCGTTTCAGTGCGCACGGATAGTGTACTGGCGTGTATTGCGGCGGACGAGAACTGTACATACATTTAGGTACACATACATTACACAATTATGTATGTATTATCAATAATAATGATGATTAATGATATACATTATAATAATATGATAATATAATCTCTAATGATATACGCAGTATAGAGGCGACGATAAGTCTGTTGCAAAGGAGAAATTATCGTCGCAACGCCTCAATCTCCGAACAGTTGTTTTTTTTTTATACCACTATTGAAATACCTATATTATTGTTGTTATTAGAAAATATCAGAGTATAGTGTTATAGGTACCTACCTATACGTGTTCGGAGAGTACGTATTTTGGCCGTCCGCGGTGATTTCACACGTCACATACCAGACATTATTAACATTACATGCGTTATTAAAAATATAATACGCCTTCACTATAACAGTAGACCGGCATTTCGAAGACGCACGGCTACATATAGATGACGACACGTAATTACGAACACGGTAAAATCGTTTGTATATTATAATAATAATATAATAGCAATCACGGTAGCACGTTGTACATCGGCGGAGTGTGCGGTGAAATGGTATTGTTTCGATAAAACAACACAATAAAACAGCTATTTGTGTACGTATATCAGCTCTGTGTGTGTTACGGGCCCCGAACACCGCATCAATCATATTACGAGATACCTATACAATTCGTATTATGATTATTTCAAAACAAACAGCACCTAGTCGTAAATTTTCACTCATCTTAATTGCTATACTCTAAAGTCTAAACACCGTTGTTGCAGCGTCGTAAATCATTTTAACCCTCTCGTCGTCGATTATCCGAATGTTTAATTATAAATAACATACCACAAGGTCGGTCGTTGTTGTACGCGTGTGTATATTATTATAACGTAATTATAAAAAAAACGCACTACGCGACTTCCTCACTAAAAACCGTGTGTTTTATATTATGTCTAACCGTTGATAATATATATATATATATTATACATAGTTAATGGTTAAATCAATTTCGACGAATACCGAAGAACACGCGCTCAACATTCGACGAAATTACGGGGAGGAAAAAACTACGTTTAAATTAAACTTAATTTTTAATGAATTAATTATAGCTATAGCTAGTATTAGCCGTTGCATTAGTAGCATACTCCCAAGTAAAATATATTATGGTACTATTATACATCGATACGGACGAATTCTAAGTTACGAGCAATGTGAACCTTTTACGACTATTTTTATTTTATTTTTTTTTTAAAACTACCGTCCGTAAAAAAAAATACATAAAACTCCAGCGGTTATATTTTTTACTAATTAAAATTTAAACGCTCGTCGACTACGTTTTACGATAGTCTAATATTTACTGTCGAAAAAACAAATATAATGTTCGGAAGAGGTCTAAAGCTATTTGCACACGTACCGATAAATAACTTATATTAATGATTGTAAAGTAATTTAATTTTGAGTAATTTTAGTTTCAAATTTCTGGTCAAACACAATAGAGTTTGTGAAAAGCGTCTGCGAAACCGATATAAGTTTTCCTTTGAAATGTTTAATTTTAGTTCCCAGCGCTGTGTGCAATTACGGCTAAATACAAACTATACGGTAACATTAGGTAGCTAGGTAGGTACACATATTGTATAATGTACACGGCGAAGAAGTATTTTTGGACCAATGATCGCTCACAAACGCTCACACGTATATACATATACTTTTATAAAGAAATAAAGTTTGAATTCTCTCAATACCGGATGATGTATTTTTTTTTCTTTTTAGAAATTGCATTGTTGTACGCCGACCTAATATAAGCGTATTGTTTGATTTTCTATCTATCTTTCTAACTCTCCCCCTCTCTTTGGGTTACGACGTATAAATTATTATTTATTTGATATAGTATGTGGTGAATTTATGTATTATGTTTACGCCTAACTCGTTCGCGTTTTTCAGACTAAAAGTACATTGAATGTCTCGACCAATAAAATGCGGATAAAAGACGACGGGGTTTTTTATTTTAGTTTTTGATTCATCTTTGCGATTCGTTTGTGTGCATTCAATACAAACATTTAGCTACGACCCACGCACAAAATCCGCCTGGGCAAAATTCGATTATAACTTATCGAATGTTTACGATTATAAATCATACGTTATTATATTTTTACAATTATATGTACTTCATAGTATACTGTATTTATTGTGGTTTACATTATATTTGTTAATTTTTGTATTTTATTTTCACTTCTCATACTTTTAAATTGTACTTTACCGTATTAAATCTAACGTTTTCCAGATAATAGACTAGAAATCTCTCAGGTCTGTTTACATTTTACGAATTAAGGGAATCTCTATAATGATAATTATTTATATACGAACGGTACTGTGGATTACTGCTGTAATATACCCATAGGCACCGCTGCCTCTGCAGTGTGCATAATCATTAACCATTTCTGGTTATTAATATATGAGCGTACTGATTTCACTTCATAAAGGTATAGGTACCGAAAGTATATGTACACACAATAATAATAATTTACAAAATATGACAATGCGTATTTTTAAGGTCGGTAAAAATGTTGACCTCTATTGTCCAACCAGAAAAGCACGGTGATTTATTTTATTTACATTTAAATCCAAATATTTTAACTTGTACCGCAGACTTCAAGTTCTTCATTCGAATACGCCACACATATTACATATGTGCCTACTATGTACAATTAGTTATGATAACGAATGATCATATTCAACTCAAAATCACTACTTTGGTGGTCGTTCATATACTCTGTATATTATGTAGCTAACACACACGCGCATAAGTCGTAAATTACATATTATAGCTAAGTCGATACTCGTGGAACTGCTTTATAATATTATCGTGTGAAGGGTAAACGTCCACGTCAACTACGTCAAATAGTATAGACATCTAAAAGATAGTGGAGGTCTTAATAATGTATAGCATGCAAATTAATAAATTTATCAATATAAAACGGTTTTGATCAAAATTTGCCTCATCGCTTAACAAAATTAAAAAAAAAAAAATTCATAAATCATTTAAATATCTTCTTCTCCTAATTTGCGTCCGCCCGATTTACATACTCTATACGGTAAAATATTAATGATTTGTTACATTTCACATATGTGTTACATTATATATTAGGCATTTGTAAAAATCTCACGACTTGAGTTTATGATTTTTCCACATATTTTTCGTTCACTGTCACATATAAGTGTATAATGTATATCCATTGCAAAATGTTTTATTTGACATGTACCACTGTGGATGCCGGTAGTCGTATCTAGAATATTTTACTCGACCACAATTTTTCACATCAGAAAATCGTTAAACAATTTTCCTCGCGTCACTGCAGAGAATTTCGGTTAAAGGCGCGATTTGTTATTTTTTTTAACGCTTTTTTCTCTCTTTTTTTTATACCGCACACGAACTACACCGTTTTACACGTCCTATTCACGCGTCACCGTCTCACCATCGCTTTGCCGTACATCCGTTTTACGAGGTCTTTTTACAACCCCCGCGAAACAAAAAAATATATATATCCTCACGAGCTGTTATTGTTTGTAACGAGGAAAATACCTTTTTTCCCGTCTGTTGGATAAAATTCTATTAAGAACCTTTTTTTCTTTCGTCTACCATTCAGGGTAAGGCTATCCCTCCGCTGGATGATATATAAAACTAAAAAAAAAACCCGTAGCGGAGATCGTGAAAATTCGATTCGATTCTATTTCACCGGCAAAACGAAACGTTCTTTCGGAAATAGTAATTGAAACACATACGTACGTCACTATTACATTATAGCTACATTGTACCCGTGACCTTCGTAATACGTGAGACGGTGTAGGTCGAAGCGAAAAGGTAGGAGACATATTGTATAATGTACATAGGATAAATTGCACAGACCGAATATAAAACTGCTTATGAAGGGGTAAAACCGTTATTATTAGAATTATAAAAAAAAAACCATTTCAACCGCATACCTATGTGTTTTAATAAACGAGACAGAAATAATTTCCGGAACTGTATAGGTATTTTTTTTTTTTGCAACACTAGCTGTCGATATATGACGCGATATTGGTATTAATTTATTATATGAATGCACTTTGGGTAAAAAAAAGAATAATAATAATAAATCAGTGGCGACTCATAAACCTATTGTATTGAAGCAGACATTTACAAAATATTCAGTTGAAAAAAATGTTCCAAAACCATTGACTTCAAACATAATTATAAAAAACTTATATTTTTTTATGATCATGACTACAAAACATATCATCATAATGATCAATGTGATAAGAATTGTTCAAATTGACCTCTTTTGCTAAAATTTTTTCAAATACAGTGCTACTCTTAAGTAGTAGACTATTAACTGATTGATAAATTAATTCTGAGGAAATATTTTTTTACTTTATTTTATCATATTACATTTTAGTATCAAAACTACTAATAATAGATAAATTAAAATATAATATTATAAATAATTTTTCAAATGTATTTTACGACTTATAGAGCGAAACTTAGAAGGGACTAGAAAGACACTAATTGATCATCCCTTTTAAGTAAAGATAAACCCTCATCATAAAATGATAGGTACTTTACAAAATTGTAGCAAATATTATGTCATATTTTTCTAAGAAATATACGCCAAAAAATGTTACGTTAATAATATTTTTCATAAACATGTGCTCGCAATTTATTTAAAATATTTAGTGTAGAGAATCCGTCACTTCAGCTCTTGGTCGAGTACACAGTAAAAAAAATTTGGTTATCATTGACATGAAATGTGTTAACCACATACTAAGTTGACATTATGTATTGCGTAAAATGTCATCATAGTATTTCGTGAAAACGATCAAACACGTTATTGGCTGTTTTTGAAAGGTTGACCTCTTTAGGTTTTTTGTATTTATATAGCTCTTGAATATATTATTTAAATTTTTGTATATACGGAAATCTGTTCATGTATATTATTCTGTGCAATTTTATAGTTTTATAAAATATGATACAGAATTAAAGAAACATAATATACATAAATTCGTTTAAAGACATGCAAACATGTAATATTTACGATAAAAGTTATTAAATTACATAGTTGCTGTGAGTATTAATTTACACAGTATGAGTCTTTGGAATTTAACAAAATTGTCAACTGTTAATAGAAGATATACAGTCAAATTTGACGAAGGACATTAAAGATCGATGTTTACTGGTAACCGATTTTTTGGGAGGCTACATTAAGTTACCATAGTTTTTACGGTTTAAAATTTTTAGTAAATTACGATTTTAATGTTAATAGAGAATTTTAGTAAAACCATTTTTTTAAATTTATTCATAAGTAAATAACAATATGTAAAATTGTAAAATATTTTAAACTTATATTGAATGTTATAAAAACATTTAAATTAGATTCAAAGGCCCTCAATCTATTTACCCTGACTTCCTCTCACAAAATGCTTAATTTTATCCTGAATAGATATACCCATAGCGTTTAATATTTTACTATATAAAATAATCTAAGTTTTATTACCATTTACCATGTAAAGTAGTAACCGTATAATACAATGTACGTCGATAATTGATGTATAGGTAGATCTCCGTAGAAATAAAGTATGTACAGTGTACACTTACTTTCTGTTTATAAGATGATTATTGGGTTTATCGTTTATTTGATGTGTCAAACGAGATCTATGAATTGTGCAACTGGCGCGTGCAGACTCCAAGAAGGCTTATGTGTATCACGACCGGATGTAAATACCAATTGAATTACGCAGTAGGTTATAAGAGGAAACGAATTTGGTCACTGTAAACTATTCATCAACAATTTCCTACAAATTTTATACTTAGATTAAGTATCTTTTTTTAATTTTTTTATTAAGGGTATAGTTAGCGGCCAGGAACGCCTGAGGTAATTCATAGGTTTGTCAACATCGTTTATTCATAAAAATAATACATCAAGGTCTTGGTCTTTAATAAGGACATGTCTCTCTGATTCACCCTTACAAGTTAATTATACTAGATATCTAACCTAACCTAGCATAACTTAACGACGTAATAGTTAAATTATAAATTGGTATAATCCAAAATTTGTGCTTCAATATATTTATTACACTAAAATATTAGTATTTATTGACTTACTGTTAAATATTATAGATCGATTAAAATAACAGATGCACGAATGTAATAGGTATAAATACCAGCTATAGTTGTTTATTGTTTTAAATATGAGCCTAATTTTAACGTTAGTTGAACTACGACATTAAGGACTAGGTGTGGCCAACATTTTGAGTATTTAGTACGATTTTCTCATAAATACCAGCTAATGACATAATATAACTATAATGCAGGATGTAAGTCGATTTTTCAAAAAGAAAAAAATATTTTTGTTGTCTAAATAATATTATATATTTTTCAAAAGTTTCTGTTAACTATGTATTACCTATATGTAAATTATAACTAATAAATTTAATAGGTATAAATGTATGCCTAATACCTATATAATAACCATTATAATAAAACTAGTTAATACCACATTTGCACGTCATTTACTAAAAATCAGCGGCACTAATTAATTTCAGGATGATCGTATAGGATCGAGTTGAGAATTTTATCATCTGTTCCATAATCCTTGCCCTTCCCAAAAATTGTAAATAAAAAACAACTTTGCAAATATGTTTTCGAATTCTATTCTAAAAATACAATTATATTTTATTTCCTAATAAAACACAACTAAATACTTTTCACAATTTTTCGAGCAAAACATATTTGATAAAAAGACAGGCATTACACGTCTTGGACGCGCATGTTTGTGTGTAAATTAGTTTTAACCAATTGCATACCAGAGCGAATTAGTACATAAAAATTGTTTATTTGACTTGTTATGATAATGAAAACACATTTAAATGATATAACAGTATAGGTACACGTACACGTACACGTAATAGGTATAAACAGTTAGTTAGTTGTACGTTTTTAATGGATTGTAAAATGCATACGAAAATATATATACATTATGTCAATGTCAATCGTAACTCAAAGCTATATGTGCTACCACACATGTTTTGTGTTTAAAGTTCATATGGTTTTTTTTTTATATGCTCATTACCTAACATATTTGCCACTAAATTATTATTTTATGAATAATATTAATGCAATTGTAACGAAAGTACTCAATGTACACACTAAACTGTTACTGTTATAAACGAATATACGAGTACAATACTATAAAGGTTTGTTTGTGCGAAAACTGTGTGGAGAGCGATGGCCTTCGTCGTCATTTATGTTCAAGGTGTATTCGCGCGATCAAAAGTCATTACGAATGATTCGAGTTACGACGAGGTGTTGATTGGGGTAGTCGGTGAAGGGGTTCAAATTTTTGAGACACCGCAACACCTGAATGTATAGTGATCATCGCGTACACGCGGCGATGGCGTGCGCGTGTTTAGGTATATACAAAAAGCCAAGTCGTGGCATTTTACTTCGTACGGAAAAACTTTATACCACGACGTATACTGTAGGTATACCACGAGTATAACCTATAAATAAATAGCTAGTGGTTGTACACATAAGAGCGGGAGCCTATATATATATAGGTAATGTGTATAAAGAGTATACGAGTTGTAATAATAATTTTCGACGAATAATACAGGTATACCGTATATAAACGTATATTGTGTGTGTGTGTGTGTAGTAACGTGTGAGAGCGGATCGACGGCCCGGAAAAATGGGTAGAAAACAGAAACAACTTTTGTGCAGTGTACCGACAAACTCGAAAAGCTACAACACGATATATATATATATACGCACATTATACATGCATACAAACATCGCGTATATATTATAATATGTCGAGTTCAGTGACGCTTTGACGGGTTTTATTTAAATTATTTATGACGAAAGTTTGATAGGTCGTGAACACGCGTTCAGTTTAATATACACACATCATATATACGTATAATATAACGAGATGCGATTTGTATACAACTATAATAATATATACGTATTGTAATTTATATATATATATATATTATTTCGGTAAAATAATGGTCGTTGATATATTATGATCGGAACTCGGAAGACGCGACAAAACTGCTGTTTATTTCTTATGTACTCGACCACTATAATAGTTTCCGTTTTTAAGATTTTCCTCTCAATCTATGATCGATTAATCTCTATCTTCCCGACCACCAATATTACTCGATAGCGCGTTCAAAGTCCGTCGTGACTTGTTCAAATGCCGTACCGCTCTA
This sequence comes from Aphis gossypii, assembly GCF_020184175.1. Classification (NCBI taxonomy): domain Eukaryota; kingdom Metazoa; phylum Arthropoda; class Insecta; order Hemiptera; family Aphididae; genus Aphis; species Aphis gossypii. Next base: position 51,125,920 of record NC_065530.1, on the reverse strand, counting down.
CAACGACACATTTTGTCTCGTTATCGTCGCGTTTTATCTATTTGTGTTTCAGAATAACCATGTACAAAACACTTGATCATTTTACTCCACGGAAAGGTGATGTAATCTCGTAAACGTAAAGTTTTTGAATATGTACGGTTTACAATAGCCTGCAAATGCAATTGTTTGATTTTGTGTTATTATTATTACAGTCGTCCTTCGGATGTCAAAATTACTAAGTGTATTTTATTTTTGTAAAGTGATTTAAACGTGCATATTCCGCATAAATATTTATCATAGTACCTATGTATTCGTTCAGCGTGTATTTCTAACTTATTTTAAAAATCAACGCACGTTAAGCGATTTAAATATAATTCCACGTACGCAGAAATCGTATAATAAAATAACACTTTGGTGGTTTAAAAATCTTTAAAGCGAAATGTTGTAAGTCACTTGTCCTTTTCTTAAAATCGATAACATGAAACGGTTTCTATATAGGTACTTATTATAGCGATACCTTAAGATTTATATTATTTATTTGAGTTTTTGATGTTGTCGTTTGAAGAAAAATATTTATACTAATTCTATATGTTTCTATGCAAACCAACAATTGTCTGAGTTTCGTTATTTTATTAGATTTAATCATAGGTACTATATATATCGTATGGTAGTATTTTTTCTAAAAACGATAATTTTAATTAAAACTATACGATACAAATGAAGTAGGTAGTAACAATATGAACTAGGTTTTTAATATTACATTATTTACGTAAAATAAAGTAGTAAAATATAGTTTATTGTTATTATACTTTGTATTACTTATTTATTTCAATATTATTAATTATAACCATTTGACGCAAATTAAAATTATTTTAACAATATCTGTAAGTATAATATTATTTTAAAATTTATAATATGTGTCTGATAATAGGTATTATCGCTATAAACCGCAATTTGTATTCGAAATGTCTAAGGACCTCGGACATAGATGTGTTAAATTTTGTCACGTCACAGGATGTCTCGATACAATTCCAAACTGTATTCTGTATACATAACACATGTAATGTAGGTGTTATAACTACCGAATGTAATTCCGTTTAAACACGTCACACACGTTCGAGAAAATATTTATATTGTCTTGAAGAAATAAAAAGCAGCGCGCATCCATAATATTTTAATGTTATAAACGGTAGGCATATATTACACTACATAAATAATACATCTATAGTTACGTGCCTTATAATGTACGGTGTATTTTGTCTTAAATTTCAATCCTATTGTTATGTAATGTTTTCTTATGGTGTTAGAGTACAGTTATTAAAAACTATCGAACGGTCTAGTTAAATAAATATTATTATTTTGAATCAATTCAGTCTTACGAATCATTTCTCTAAGCTATCACCGATATAATTACTATCTTGTCATCCTTTAAATTTGGTTTATTTCAGTAATTACTAGTAGAGTTGTAAAAATGAAAACGTGATAATTCTTTCCTCGTATTGAGGAAAATTGTGAGTCTGACATTTGAATAAAATAAGAATTAATATATGCATCGCTATACACACTAATTTTCGAAAAACTCGACCATTGCAAAAACTGAATCTTTCTGCGATTTATAAACGCGTTGACTCTCAATTAATATTATATTCACCAATCAATGTCATCTTTGGTCGTTTTTCCGCTTTCACGAGTTTTAACAATAAACAGGATGTTCAAATAGGATTTAAAGAGTGACCTTTGTCGTTTTTTTTTTTTTTTGGTTTTTCGTCGAACAAAACTGCGATGCGCGTTATTATAATGCAAGTTGTTTAAGTATAATTACGTACACGTACCTACGAATTACGATAAGTTTGACGGTAGTGGAAACAGCTATACGGTAAAACATAATATCGCATGTATGCGTAGTGGTATAGCGACGACGGTGATTCATTAATACAAATGGAGTTTAAAAACAAAATCTCATCAATATACATGTACTAGCATAATATGTATTTACGTTGCGGTCACGTAGCGCATACGCGAAAACTGTAAGCGCAGAAACAGAACACATCATATAGTCGAGTGTTATTGTACGCGTATTACTATATTCAATATATGTACATTACATATTTACATTACAGATGTGTACGGTGTATAACTTACACGCATAGAAAATAACATGTACAATATGAGTGTGTGGGTATATATATTATATTATACGTGAATTCGTAATGTACGCCTTGCAGAATTCGATTACAGACTTATTAATGCGACCGTCTGCAGTTGCCGTTGACGTAAACTTGAAATTTACACAAAAAGTTCATTTAGCAACAATAACTCGTCGGTCGTGCTCTCGGCGCGTTTATGACGCGATAATTTATCATCTCGGCCTTTGGGGAGAGCGCACGACGATAAGCCTCAAAAATGTATAATGATACACCGGTGCTGCAGGTATAATGATGTTAATGCGATGATAGTGTATAGCGTTTTTGTAAAATATTATATTGCTTAGACGAAACAATAATATTTTGACCGACGCCTGTGCGAAATCATCGCCAACGATCGTGAATTCGCGCATGTACGCGAATTAAACGTCCTTAAGTGTGTATACGTATTTGGCGTTCTCGGGGGTCCCGGACACCGCCGCGGTCGTGAAGTCACCGTCCGATGCAATAATCGCCGGCGGCCACCGGAGAGGAGGAGCGACTGTTTATATACGTATTATATTATTATTATGATTATTACTCGTACGGTCGGATACGATCTATGAAGGACGAAATCTTCCGCGAGATTATAACGTCATCATATACAACAAAAATAATAATAATAATGATATTCCGTCCGGACTCTCGTATTAGCGATTTGGCACGCAACCTTCGGCAAAAGTATGCTGCTTTTACTATTATTATTATTATTAAACGCATATTTATTCACGCTCCGACCTCGACCTCCGGTGTAGGTACTGCTCGGGAATGGAGATCAGTACTTATAGGTACTTATATGTTATATCATGTATAATAGGTACAACGACGACGGTGGGCTAGTTCGTACCTATAAATGTCCTAATACCGTTGATTATACATTTTATTTTTACTATATTTATCCGTGTGCTGTAATTAAGTTACAGGACTATATTACACCTGTAATATGTTAATATCTAGATATGCATTAGTGCATTACACGGCGACGTTAAAATTACGCCGTATCATAAATTCGGCTGTTCCAGTGGCTTATAACCGTGGCCGATAACGATGTTTTCAAAACCCTACCTGTTTAAGCTAACGATAAAAGTATAATTTAATAATTGTTGTCAAATAAATATAAAGAGAGAGAGAGAGAGAGAAAGAGAAAGAGCGAAAGATATATGAGTACCGTGCGAACAGGAGTAAAATCGGACGTTATACCGGAACTGGTGGATATAAATAGTCACAAAACGCGCAGACTGTACTACATAGGTTATTATATTATGTGATATTATGTATTATAATATAATAATATTTTACATATAATATAGGTATAATACCTCTTATGATACCGTACGCGTTTTATCAAACCCTCTATAACCCCAGTGCTGTACGCAATAATGCGTAAATTTAATATTGGCTTATTTGAATATGCCATCATATCAATTATTATTAATCTTATATCATGTTACATATGATTCGCATACTTAACAATAAATTTTTAACTGAACTTACTTTTATTATTTGTTTTGTATTTTTTTTGCACCATCAAACAGTTAGTTCGTTATGATAAACCTTGTGCTCTGGCGTTGTCGCGGTTTTTTTTCTCGTTTTCACTTATTCGCGGGTAATCTGTCAATTTGGTGAAACTTATTCAGCGCAAAAAACAATTAACAGATACAAAGGCAAAACAATTTAATTACAAATAATACATTTTTTATTTCAAAATAGTTAAATAAGGTTTATTATTATGATTAGGTATTATGGTTCAAAATACATAAAAAAAATAAGACTACATTCTAGAAAGTGTTTCCCAATTAGCCTTTCTGGGGAGACGTCTACACACTGCTAGAGAAGCGAAAGCTGTCTCATGAAGTAAAATTTATATTTATTAAATTATATTTTATATATATTTAATTTTTTTAATTTACGGAAAGGGGCGCACGAGACTTTTACCTAAAAGTTACAATAATTTAAAAGTCAATATTTGTATGCCAAACTTTTTAAGTATAGCATATTATTATGTTCTGTTTAAATAATTTTCTACTTTCTTATTTATATTTATTTATTATTTTATACTTTATATATTACGTTTATCAAAATAGTATAATATATTTTAATATACCTTTTCGTTATGTGGTTTATTTATTTTGTAATAATATCCTTTATTTGCTAATTTTTATTTCGACTTTAGACCGAATCGTTATCTATTCATTCGTAGCTTATTTAAACAACAGTTAAAGTAAATATAAAAAATAACACAGTTAAGTATTATAATTAGTTTTATTATGATTAGAAACATTTCAACTTTAAAATACATTTTTATCGGTTATTACGGTTTGACTGAACGTTATTGCAATAATGCTTATTGTAAGAAACGAAAATCATATAATATTTATCTGTTGATACTCATTCAATCTTTTTACGTGCACTTTTTACGTTTTATACAGTGTCCAAAAATTACTGTTATAGTGATGACTATAACCATAATAAAAATCATATTTAATTATTTTTATAAGTACAAAAACAAAATAGGTACAACATTCAAAAATGTATTATTTATACTTTGATTACCTACGGCAATACTTTCAAAAATCAATATATTATTTTGTCTATATATTCGTTTGTCGAGTTGTCCTAGAATTTTATACGTGCACTAAGTTCTCGACGTGATGAGTGCTTTGTATATATTATATTATATTATGTACATATATAATATAATTTGTTCAAAAGTTAATTTAAATATTAATAAATGTTATTCCCGAGCTTGATTCCATATATAATTCGTGTATATATTATGTACGTATATGTATACCTACAAATTATATATAATAATTTTAATAGTAAATGCAGGGTGATCCAATATGATTATTTTTATCATAATTAGGATTTAGATAATATAAGTTCACTACACTTAATTTAGTATACTTGCATCGTAATATTATGAATTTATTATTACTCCATAGTCTACCGTGTATATAGATGCGTGATGTAAATCAACCGCAGACGATGGCGACTATCCAAATATATTCTATTTGTTACCATATTACCACTATGGTGGGGAGGTTCTCGTCGAAATTTAAACAATGACCAATATGTATATATATATAAATTCAAATAATAATTGTTATCGGTTTATTTAATTAATTTGCAAAGGAAATATAAATATATATATATCGTACAGTAGTATCGATATGTATCGGTTAAATGTCATATATTTTATTTGTTTTTGTGTGAGAGACGTGTTGTGTTAGTTTTATGATGACGAGTCTGTCGACTTTTTTTTGTTTATATTTGTTTTGCGACCACTATCAATGGTTCACGATTCTTGGTTTTCGCACCACTGCGCAGGTGTATAATAATAATATACGCGCTACTGACCAACATAAAAAACACGACCGTATATATATATATGATAATATGAATAAAATAAACACAACATCGTTTGCAGTTTTTGCGCTTTTCCGTGTCGCCCGGGTGTAAAAAAACAGTCGTTAGGTATATATTAAAACCTACAAGTCGTAAATGCGTTGATATAATACATAAATATACGATATACGCATCATTATATTCGTAGACCCTCAGTTATATGTAATCATAGGAACGGCGTTACAGACTATAATAACAAAGTTTATTTGCGGTAGTATAGTTTTATCGCGTAGGGTCTGTGTACTACGAATTACCCGAATCGGTTGATCAAATCTAGTTGAGTGCAACGGGAGGACAAGTTTGGATTGACGCGCGAGGTAGCAAAAAGTACATTTTTGTATAGTGATTGCCGACATTTTGAACACGCTGTGAGGGCCGAAGAGTGCTCAGGTGTCCTATCATGTCATTGTGCAAGTAAAAACGATTTTCGATCTTCAAAGTATGTATAATAATATGTGAATATGCGGTAGGAGGAATAGAGTAAAAAATATTTGCCTAGCGTATATCACTGACTGGCTTATTATAATGTAATATCGCCAAGTAACCATTGTACATACATTTTTATATCCTGATTTGTGCAATGACTTGGGACAAAATAAATATCGTATTCGCACCGCGTGTGCTTTGAATCGATTTTTAGGCAAGACCATTATATTATTATACCGCAGGCGCCGTTTCGCATTTTCTGCAACTCTCCGTCGCCACAGTTAACGTACACAAAACCATATAATGTATTATAGAGCGTGTGTACAATTTTCGAACGAGAATATTTTAATAAAATGTTTTTATATTGAAAATGAAAAAAAGTTTTTATAATGTGTGTTGTAAGAATTTGTTTATTTTAAATTTCCATATACGGTTTATGTGATCGAATGTTTGCACGTGGTATTTAAAAAATATCTGTATCGTTATGTAAATTATTCAAAACATTTTCTGGGATATTTTTTTTTGTGATTTCAAAAGTCTTGAAAATCAATTATAAAAAGTACCTACTTCTTTAATACCACTCATTTTTTTTTTAGTTAGATCAATGATTTAACTAGGAAATATTAATAAATATTGGTATTATTCGCACCATTAAAATCAACTTAAAAGTTACAGTCGAAAATATTTTAACTTTGACACTGATATTTAGATGTAATTTTTATTAAATTCACGCGGACTACTAAAAAATAAAATAATACAAGTAGCTAACATTTAATTACAGAATATTTATTTTTTTATTAAAAAAATATCAAAAGCCATTGTTCTTCCTTAGACAAATCGGTGAAACGCATCACATATAAAAATAAGTAGATCGGAAAAATAATATTAGTTAATTATAACATAAATGAAAAACAAAAATATCCATAAATTATACACTTCGCGGAATGAGAAGATGATCACCATAACCTATATCCTCCAACAATTTCCTTAATGCGCTTGTCATAACCCATATTATTATTAAAATCTTATTATAACTTTTTATACATACAGAATACTGAGTATATATTTTATATTTAATCAAACAGGATTGTTCATTAAATTTAAATTGTTTTTTCTTTACACATTTTTATTACAATTATTATATTGCGTTGTTAAGCAAGGATTTTTGTTTCCAACACTATATTATATCATGTAAAGCGTTGTATCATTGTCTTATTTTATTTTTTAAGATCACACGTAACATGGTGGAGTCTTATAATTTGGAATAAATTTAGTGTAATGAAATATTTCAATATCCTCAACATCTGTCGGTTAAATTCGACTTTGATGAAACATTATATTCCATTATACATTCTTCGTGGTAACATATTTCTTTAAGAGCGCCGCGTAACATTAATAAGTTCAATGTTTATGACTTATATATATATATATATATATTGAGCAAGTTAATAATGGCATAATAAAATATTTAAAAAATTATACATTTAAAAAATGTTTCAAATAATCAATACATTTTATACGAATGATATTTCGGTGTATACGACAGTTACACTTTTACTTTTGTATACAACTTGTAAGTACCTAACTATGTATAATATTATGTTATATTTACGATCACGAAATTTCTTTGAAAATATGTTCTTGTATTTTCATCAATTGTGACCTGAGAAGAAGTGAATAATGGTTGGAGACTAAATTATGGTTTTATTTAAAAAAAGAGAAATGATCCGTGTTCTACATCTCTTATAATTTATGTATTTATAAAGAAACACAAATGTTTAAATTTACAGCTGTGAGAAAAAAAATAGAATAAATAAGATAAAAAAAAAGTCTCCGACTAAACGAAGATAATAAAGTTTGACTGTCTCTAACAAATGAACAAAAAAACGTTGATCAACTACCGTCGTGTACTACGAGACGAGTTACAACCCTACAATGCAATACGACAATGAACTGTATAATGATATTATTAGATATTACTTTATAGTTTTTAGAACAGAGTCGACTGTCTCTTAATGGTAAATGTAATTTAATTTTCAAAAAAAATTATTATTGTTATTATACTGAATCCGCGTCAAGTGCGGATTAAACACAATATGGTTTATAATAACCAACAACCGTGTACTATATTCGAATGAATTTCATCGATATCGATTTAATGCCGACGGTATTCATATTTACACGCTCGCGAAGCGGCTGATGAATTTAATAACACCGACGTACGAAACCTAGTGGATAATATTATGATATTAAGTATATTATGTGCAAGTATAAATCGTTTCGCATCACTTTATCATGTTTGATGTTTTACATTATTCTCGTGAACTTAGACGTGTGTATATACTGTACATAGGTATGACAAATGTATGTATAATAATATGTGTATAGTTAGATACTATAAAATATATTATTTTGAACTACATATACACTTAAACTACACATGCTCATAAGACACTTTAACGTAATTATTATTTGCACACACTAACGCAATTTTGTAGAGTTTGGTCGATCGTTATATTGCACTGCAATCGCAACGCTGCACTCATATATTATAATATGATATATATAATGAGAATTTAAAGTTTAAACAAGCGGAGTTGTATGCCCCGTAAAATGTTGGTATAATTGCTACGGCAATACTCCACTCACGACTTATCCAAGCATTAAAAATACTTGTAGCAGTTATAAATATAATTGACCATTAATACAAAATTTGATTTTTATATATTCACATTCTTGGAAAAATATTCTGTTTCCGAAATTGAAATTAAAAAGGTAGATAAGTGGATACCACTTTACTGTAAATTGGGTGTCGGGTAGGTCACTATTGTATTACAGGTCTATTAAATTTGAATTCATTATACATGAAGAATAATATTCTGAGCGGAAAAGGTCGTATCAGCCTATATCACTAAGTGATAGGTTTGGATATTTGATACAGCTATTAAAGTTATTTATTTTACTTTTAGTATTTTAGTAGGATATACCATATATTATTATATTAAACTATACATTTAACGCAAAATCTAAAAACATATTTCTGTTAATAACTTAAAATAATAAAAATAAATTCATCCTGTCCATAAATAGATAATATTTTAAAATAAATCAAAAATGTTATTACATAACATAGTAAAATTTAAGTTCATATTATTATAAACATATAAAAGACTAAGTTACCACGAATTATGTTTTCAAATTATAAAAAAAATAATTAACATATCGTTATCTATCGTTAAAATAAGTAATTATGTCCAAATTAGAACAGCTCAAAATATCTATGAAAAGCAAATTGTCTTTAAACATTTTTTTAGATTTTATAGTTTTAAGTATGAACTACTTACGAAGAATATTGTAAAAAATTGTCAAAACTCAGATACAAAAAGAAAAGTTGTTATAAACTTTTAACTATAAGAAAGTTCGCAATTTTTTACGATATCAACGAATTTCATCAAAGTTCTAACTATAAATGCATATAAAAAATTTTGCATAATATGTATTTTTTAATATTTTTGTACTGACATAAGAATAAACTTGTGAGATCTTATTTTAAATTTTTAAAAATTTTTATTTGGTGAATATTTTTTTTATCATGATCTATAAAAAAAAAACTTAAATCTATAAATAGTTAAAAAATGTTAGAAGTATTTTTTAAATTTTATTGTGAATAGAAAACGATAATACAAACATTTATTGAATGTTAAAAGTATCTATCGTTATTCGTTTTCATATTGAATCAAAAAAGCAAAATTTCAACTATTTAACCACCATTGGTTTATTAATTAATGTTATATTAATTACGTTGGCACACTTAATCTACATTGTGCAGTATAAACTAAATAAACTAAATGCTATGTTAGTATTTATTTTGTAAATAATCAAAAATAATTATTTTAAAACTATAGCAGATAATAAAGTACTTTTTATGGGTTATATGTATACATGAGCATAGAATATTACAGCTAGATATTTAACGATTTAACGCAGCTACTTTAATTTAAACTGTATACTAACACAAAACATTTTAAAAGTATTCGACAATTTTGTTAGGAACTTTGTGAACAACAAAATGGGTTTAAATAACTTATCGCAGAGTCGATGTTAATAAAATGCTTATTATATTCTACTTCTAATTAGTTTTCTTTTATTTAATACTGCGAGAAACAAACAATTATTTATCGAGTTTCTTAAGTTACGGTTATAAAACTTACATTGTTCTTAAAATAAAAAAAAAACTCGATTACCTACCTACTTGTATTATTTTGAACAGTTTTAATAAGATAATTTATTTTAATGATTTCGATTTTTCTATATTTAGTGCTTATTATCGTGATTACGATGTTGAACCGTTGTTTGATAAATTTTAAATGCTGACCTTTGTTAACTACTTTTGTATTTTCCGTCTTTTGCTACTTTTTAAGTGCCTATGTGTACCGTGTGCAATTCTTTTCCACAAATTAATAAAGTAATTAAACAGTAGGTACTAAAAACGTTAAAAATCACTCTGTTTTTGTGACCTGTTAAATTTATTAAAACTAAATTTAAGCAATATGCGTAACAAAAACAATGTGCGTAGAATAATATGTTCTCATTATTTTATTTATATTTAATCAATACGGTATTTTTAAGACTAAGTCATTTTGGCTACTCCTTTAAAATAAACTGAAATCATAGATGAGTGTATCATCACTACATTATTATCAATATATAAGTTCAACTAACTAAAATATGAACTGAGAATTAGAACTCTGCCGACATAAGTCTAAAAAGTTCTACAAAATACCTAACTGGCTTATTATTTTTATTTTAATCATATTACCTCATAGCAATTAGCAATGGACAATTTTTCGAGGTGATCGCACTCTAAATTCGCTAGTTTTATCTACTATGATAATTATAAATTTATTTTCGAATATATTTTCTTATACATTCTGAATTGATAGATTAATTAGGTATGTCATTTTGTATGACGTGATTGATAGTGTACAATAAATATTTGAGACCACCTTCTAAATCCATAATTTTTGTTAAACTGTCATATTTTTTAACAGATTAGTAAGTTAAAAAAATAGCGCTTGTTATTACTTATTTCATTTTCATTGTGATCTTTAAGTGGCTTGGATTTCATGAGTCTTAAACCATGAGTTTATGAGTAACTACGATTAAATAAACAGTCAGATTCACATTTAAACTATGACTATTGGACCTTCTTATTAACCCTACAGTTACTAGCTAGTGTGTGTTAAATAGTAATTTACAATGTACGCCGATATAGTGTGGTAAAAACTGTCAATAACTGCTGTATTACAGTCGTGATACAAGATCACGGTAAATAGTAATATACTTTACAGTCTACAAATAAGTGATGAATTATGACGGTGTGATTTATTGGTCATTACAAATGAGTAATGGGCAACCGTGGTATATTTTTAGCCGTGTTATTGCCTAATGTTGTCATTTTATTTATGCGATTAGCAACTAAAAACTTCGTTTAACAAAAATTCAATTGTTCAACATATCAAACTAGTAATATTTTAAGTTAAAAACAGTTATCAGAAAAAAAAAACAGATAATGTTAAAGCATATCCAACAACATTTGTAAAACACGTTTATATGCACGATGTTGGGATTTGTTTAGGTAGGTGCCTGTTAAATTCGAAACACGTAAATAGTAAACTTTTACCGAATCATCCAAACCTTTATTATTATTCCATAATATAATAATATTATACTATGTACACAGAAGTGGTGCCATATTGATATTATGTAAGATGAGAATATATATTTTATTTACGTGTGTAGGCTTACACAAAGTACATTTTTTTTTTTTTTATTAGTAAACTAATATGCTTTATGTATGTATTATGCTTTATTAATAGTTGTATGTACAATAAAGATAATTCTTTGCGTTATTTTTGTTTTAAATTAATCACCCTTGTTAGAAATATAAGTATTCACTCTTGCAAATAAGATGACGCATGTGTACACGATATTGGTGACTGACGAATGTTGACATTTAAACTTGGGTGTGAATAGTAAATCCATGATCAAAAGTAAGTTATAAGTTATCATATTAATATTCTCTTATTATCGGTTTAGTAGTACAGTCGAATGTTTATGAATTAAGATTTAAGAATCATCGTGCTAATGATATGGACGAATAGTAACATGAAATATAATTATTAAATCCCGAATCGTCAGTTATAATAAAACAGTTTTTGGCAAAATCAAGTGATTTCTGGTGCATTTTCTAGGAATAACAAGCATGTATTATACCTGATGTACAGTACATTGTACAGTGTACATGTTATATTGTTATCCTTATCGCACGGTCTGCCAGTCAACGTTAAGATAAATTCCTAACTAATGAATATAAGTATATAAGTATTAAGTATAATATGTAGATACAACCAAAACGCGTGTAATTTCTGTCAAATTACTTACACGAAATACATATTATGGTTTCAAAACACGCAATCGTAATATCTTAAGAGGATGACAATGCTTTATTTGTTTTCATTTTTCAATCCACGTGTTACATATCGAATTTGATTCAGTAGAACCAATCTGTTGTTGTTATAAGTTTTAATATCATTTTTTCGTATTCTTTACCGATTGAATATTGATTTCAAAATTAAAATTGAAAATATTAACTCTGTTTGTATATTGACTTTTTATTGTTTTAAAATGTGTGTGTGCAAGTTATAAGTACTTTTATAACGTTGTACCTATTATTTATTAAAACTATTCTCATACACCGCAGAAAAATTGAAATGTAAAAAAATCTATGTTCAAGCACAAGTAATGACTAATGTTCTACATTTTCAGTTTTATAATAATAATTATTAATTAGTGATTAACAATTTTCTATGTTGCTAGTGGGTGTCAGAGATAAAAAATAAATACTGCGCTGAATGTTCAAGAATTTTCCACTGGTAAGTCATGATTCAAACACAGTGAATGTGTGTATGAGCGGTCATTTCTTCAAAAATATCACTTTAGCAGGATAGTCGTTTTTCCGATCCACCCAGACTTCCAAGGATCGTATGCCGACAGCGGCTGAGGGTGACATCGTATGTCTGACCGTAAACCACAGCCTTCTCGGTCTGGGACTTTTCATTGTTTTCCACACTGTGAACTCTATTAAACATTCTTCATCCCGTTCACAAACGGGATCGGAAACGATGGACATCCTGAATGTACCGGCACATCCAGGGGTTTCTACAAGAGCATACCGTTCGCGACATCTTTGATCGTTCTCACCACGACGAGCTTCTGCGGTTCCGGTATCCGCGACCGAGTTTCGGTTATTACCGTGCGGTTCACAAATTTTTATACAGGCTGCACCTGTAAACATACAATACAAACACAATGACAGTATTATTACCGTTGAAATGTTTATACTATGTCGTATGTGTCATCCGCGGTATAACTGGTTTTATGGACCTAATAGTTTGATTTTTTGAGACAAATTAATTGATTAATTTTAAATAATATATCTGCGTCGTGTCCGTAAAGTACGAATTGGAAACATCAACAACAGAGCTTGCAAACTCTCGACGCTTTATGCTGTTATTTATGTCATGTTTTACTTGTTTTAGAATGTTTCAAAACGAAATAAATGTTATACTATTAAAGTGTTCCCGTGGGAAATGTAATATAGTATCTAAGCGCGACGTTCCGTGTATAATACAATAATTTATAAAAAGCATAATTTACAATATAATTTTATGGAATCGTTTTAACTTCGCAATCGTTTTATAATTGAACAGTCGACAGCCGGCTGCGCAATACTTATTACTAACGCACTGTAATATTTCAACAAGGCTTATGTTTACACTATTGAATATATATTATTTACGACGTCCAACGAAAACTTTTGTCCCGAAAATATCATTTTAATTGCTAGTGGATTTTCATCCGGATGATATTGTAATAATCAGAGCATGGGGTGAACTTTTTATTAAGTTTTATATCTGCGGACGTTTAAATAGTTTTGTGTTGTTAGAAACTTTTAATCGCTCGCTTGGTAATGATAATATATAGGTACGGGGAATTTGGTTGTTCTACGAAGGAGGAGGTGGTGGGGTAGTGTTTTTGATAGCTATAGCAGTGATGAAATACAATTAATATTTGAAATATGGTTTTATGTACAGTGAACAAATATATAATATTATACGCGCCGACTGCTGAAACGTATTTGTCAAGTCAGCGGTCGGACACTCAGCTGTAAAAATAGAACGGAAAAGTGTCGAAAAAGGTTCATCATATATTTTAATATGCAATCGGGTTTTCAAAAACTGCGGACCGGAATGACCTTTTTTTGCCATCGGTAATAATAAATAGTGTCGGAAGGGCTGAGAGATTATATTGCACCGCACAGCAAAGGAAGCTGTATACAGCTACGGGTTGCACCTAAATCATACCATACCAATTCCGTTTTACAAAAAAAAAAAAAATATTTCGATAATAGATTTCAAAAGCTACTTAAGTATACTATATTGCACCTTTATTTTTGTCAAAATCAATTTAATACTAAAAAGATATATCGATGAAAGCTGCAACCTGCAGCTTAAATATATAATATAACGATAATGGATACTTTGTATATTTTGAAGTATTTTTACTATTTCATAATATGAAGTACTTTTATTGTGATACAAGAAATATAAATATAGAGAAATATAAGTAATAAAAGACGTACAAAATTGATTTTGAGAGTGCTGAAAAAAGTTAAAAAAATATTTACAAAGGGCTTAGGTTTCTATGAATAACGTTAGTAGCTCATCGTTTCTATAATATATGGTGGTAAAGATTCATACAGTTTAGTTTGGAAAATTCGAACTAATTTTAATAAAAAAAATTACATTTATTAATGTATTTAATACCTGGTGTAATCTAAAGTATACTGCAACGAAACTATTAAAATATTACTGCTAACATCTGAAAATAACGAATGGTACCTATAGTAATAGTTTAGTTTGCTCAAAATCCAAAATTTGAATAAATAACATTGTAATAAAATAATAAAATATCAAATAGATACAATTGAAAACCTGTACTATAACAGTAATAATATTTTGACGCAACTAAAAAATATAATAATATAATATAATATCACTATAGACACAAAATAAAAATCGCACAACGCATTTTACTTACATAAAATAATATGTCAGACCGACGCCGTGCGTGATGTTAAATTTTAATAATATATTATAACTATTATTTATATAACACTTTGCAGAGTGCAAATTTATTAGCTCTTTAATTTGCATGTAATAATGTGCAAAATTCATGTTTAGGCAACCGATTGGATACGATTTCTTTCGGAGGGCCTATGGACTGATAATATGATAATAATATAATTTGTGTATTGAGTTCGTCGAGATGACTGTCTCACAGAGAATATGAAAAATAAGACAACTTTTTATGTAGGTAACGTATCGTTTTGAAGTGGCGCAATCACAAAAAAACGTAATTCTAATCGATAGTACGCAACTTATTTTATACGAATTGACGGGAAATCGTCATCTGTGACGTCCATCGCATTGGCCAATCGTGAATATCATTAAATATAATTGCTCCGTTATTATATTATTATTGTTATTTATTAACCGAGTAAAATGTGAGAATAAGCTCTTATGATGTAAATACGATAATTTACCTTGATAATAATTTAACCGTAATTTTCCATAAACTTTATACCTAACAAAACATAACAAAAAAACTTCTATCTCCTGCTGTTTACAAACTAAATAAGGTTTACTCGAGTCTGTGTTTTTTTTTCATCCTACACCAAAAACCGTTTTACAAAGAAAAATATTTACAACAAAATAAGAAGTTGTTTTTAAAGTTGTAGGTACTATAGAAAATATAAAACAATATGACGAACGTTGTTTTAAATGCATATTTTACGTAGTATATTATAATATTGTGTATACCCCAGAGGTCTTTGAGGATGTATGTATGTAATTAACTTATCAAAAATATAAGAAAAAAATAGTATGATGGCCTAATATAATACATTAATACATACAACGTGGTATGACCATAATATTAATCGTATATTATATTATATAAATCATATCATAATACATTCATAACAAATCGTATAAAGCATCATATTCATATAAAATGTATACTATAAATTATAATATAATAATAAAATGTTATTATTATTACAAATAATCAACCCAATTATTGCGCTCAATAGATTTAGATGGAGTTATAAAATTGTAAAAATTCGAAACAAAACACGATAACGAACTTTTGAATACATTCCAACTTTTGATAAACAATTGAAAACATATTTTACCGAGTTTCAATGTTTATTTTTTGATTTTAAACTACCGCCTAATCGAGTTATAAAATTTACCAACTAAAATTCTTTTTTGACCAAATATTGAGTCATAATACTAACCAAAACTATAGAACATCAACTATATGTTTATAGGTAATAGATAATTTTAATTATTTTATGTTAGCAAACCATTTGAAACTATTTTAATATTTTTCGTGATTTTTAGAGGGGAAGTTCTAGACTGTAAAAACATAATATGAAAGTATGAAAGATAAAAAAAAAAAATTCACCGTTATCATCAAAAGTCTCGACAAATCAATTGACCTTGAGAACTTTAACATTTGTAGTTTTCCGGTATTAATTAATAAAGGTTTTGAGTCACACAGAAGTACTAAATATACAATTACTGGTCAAGTCAGTCGATGCTCTAGAGTGGCGTATTGTCGGTCTCGTCGAAGTGTGTTTAGTCATCTCGTCGTTGTGCTTCTGCCCCATATCATCTTTGGCAAGCGGCTGCAGCAGTATCCGTCGTTCGCATTTTCTTTTGCGATTTTCCTCTTTATTAGACGATCGCGAGGAAACCTTGGATGTGGTATGGGTCACTTTGTCGTCAATGTAGTTACCTCGGAACTTATTATCGCTCATTGTTAGTGATATAGATAATATTTCTAATCAGATGTTATGGCGATATTACTAAAAATTAAAATTAAAATTAAAAACGGTTATAAGAATATGAATTGACGCGACACACTGTGGCCACGATGGGTCGCTCATGTTGTCGTGGAGATATCGTTGTTACCATCGTCTACACAGATAATATGTAATAATCTTATAACTAGCTGTACTGCTATATTAGATTTAAATAGTATATTACTAAAAGTGATCCAATACGCAAGCTTACTGGTATAGCAATAGATATATCAGAAAAATCCGATAGTTAAAAATATACCTATTATATATTTATACCTACAGGCTACAATATGTCTTATAGGAAATATCATATTATAGGAACGATTGTAGAGGAAATCAAAAACAGACGACTATAAATCGTAATAAATTAACAATTTCGTCGTAGTTGTTTAAAAATATAAATGTATATAGATATATATTTTTTTTTTATTAAGACATAAAAACATTAGAAACTTTTTAGTTGTCGTTGCAGGACATAGATATAAGATTTAACGGACCCAACTTCGTTAATATAGCAGACATTTACATAGGACTATCTGTGTTTACTGTAAAATTGCTTTATAAGACGTACCTATTGTTGATTTTGTAGTCGAACTGCTTGACGTAAGAGACCAGAGTGAATGATAATAGATATTACTTTCATCGAATTTTAAACGCAGAGACTAATTGAAATATCGAGTTTATAACAATAACAAAGTTTCTAATATATATTCTAAATTACAAAGTTAATGTATTTTATACTTTTTCCAGTAGTTAATTAAATATGCAACGATGATACATTATATATGCGTAAAAGGTTGCAAAGTTTTTAGTCGATGTGACGTAATTCTATGTTTTTAGAGTCTATAGGTTGCATATTGTTAAAAATGTACAGAACAAAAAACGTAATTAACTGCAGAAAATTATAGTTAAAAATATAAAATTGTCCTAAGGAGAAAGTCGAGTGGTTAGTTAAGTTCAACGTTGTAGTAAATACAATAATAATCGCACGACCGAATGAAAAGAAGAAAAACAAATTAAAATAAAAGGTCAATAGTTACTATCGAGGTGTTTAATGACCATCGGGCATCATCATCATCTACATTGTAGTCATCATGAGTCTATAAGTACCTACCGCGTTCTGTCAAGGTTCTGTCGGGTTTTAAGAGCTAAAAAAGACAATAAACAATAAAGGTCATATATATACGACGCGCCGTCGAGCTAATAATGATTACGTGGCCGGCGTAGAACTGAAACGCACGGCCTCTAATTTTGAAATATGATCTTCTATATTATGTATATAATATTTATACCGCTTTGGTCCCGTGTACACATAAAACGTCAAAATACAAACTGCTGGCGGGGTAAGAGGGTTAAAGTCTCCGGACCGTACATATAGCTATATAGTGAGTAAATACCGTATTGTACCGTATTGTATGTATTATATTGAGTACACACGACGGAAGTTTTTGGGGTAACATTCACGACCGAGTACCAGTTATAATGGTAGGCCGAGATGCGCCCAAGTCTTTCATCCCACACGGTACAATATATATAATATTATGTATATAAATCGACGAGACGTGGTCCTTATAATAGTAATAATGGTTTAACGGCGTGGGGCGAAGTCACGATCGTCTTTTTTTTTTTTCAATGCGATGTATTAAGTACCTATATAGATATTATATTACTTATTAGTTTACTATACACTCGATACGGGCATTGACTTTACTGGTTTTTAGCCGTGCGGTATGCAATTATTTAATTTAATTGGCCAATGGCATAGGTTAAAACAATCGTGATCATCGTTTTTTTAGTGCACGTTTATAAATATGTATATATATATATATATATATATATGTGTATACTTTAATATGGCGTGTTATAAACGTATATAATGTATTACATTCTATTACGTTAAAATGCTATTTTTTTCACTTGCGATAGGCAGTGTTAATAAAACCATTATATTGAGATAGGTGTTGTTATTTCTTATCGTCGCTGATACTGCAACAACACCTATCTCAAAATTTGACAAAATTAGGTTTTCGGTGATATTGGTAAATAAACTCCGTACGGATATATTTTATTTGAGACTTTTTTTGCTTAGACAACTGGTTAGATTATAAATAATAGAAATGATAACACTGCAGTGTATATCAAACATTGGTCACAACACAACTACGTATTTCATTAAAATCACATTGAAAATCGCAGTTGCTACTTGCTACCAGGATTCTTAAAAATGTAGGTTTTTTTTTTAAATTTCTATAAAATCACATATTTTATTAATTTGGTTATTATATTATAATAATACAAAACGATTTTATGTTATAAAAATGGCTAATATACATAAATTATGTTAAGTATTATGACACTTTAATATACATTTCAATAATATTTTCCGGGTGTATTGAAGAAAAACACCATATTTTAAGTATAATTCTAAAATTTCTACCAAATTTTCAAATATTATCGGTCAAGAAGTTTCAAATAAACTCGTTCATGTTTTTAAAGTGGCCAATAATAGAGAAGGAGAAAAGCTGAAGAGATTATAAAAAATATAGTTCTGAAACCCGAGAAAATAATCACTTTACCAAATATATTTACTAAGTATAAATTTATTTTTTTCCTATACTTAACTATAATAATATACCAATAAAAATATTAATTGTATAAATGATAGGGTATAATTATATTATACTTACATGTTGAAATAATATTATACCTTTATTTACCTTAAATTAAAATTGTTTTTTATTTTGTCCCCTTTATCCCTTGGAGTTATATAATGTGCATTAACAAAATAATATGAATATTGGAATCGAATTAAAATTATAAATAACTATAAAAATAGGTTAAATTCTGGGTATGTCGTAAGTATGAATTAATCATTATAATAAATATATTAGTTTTATAAATATTTAATTTACATTCTCAGTGAATTTTATAGTAATTGTAAGTTGTAAGTTGATATTATAAGTTAATCCTATCTTCATAACCTAAGGCCTTAGCTTTTTTTTTTTACCACAGTAGACGTTATTTAACAAAATAATATTTACACATTAAATGTGCAGTAAATTTTAACTAATTAAATTTTACAACAACTATAAAATAGTCATACGTAACGCTAAGCCGCTGAAAACTGGACAGTTTTTTAAAAATAATTTTTTTTATAATCACGTATTTTATTATATCAATCAAACATATACATTATTATAATTCATTCATAAACAAATCCATTGAAAAATACTTAATAGTATATTATATGACTGAATTACTCTCCCTGCAATAATGTGCTTGGATTAGAACTTCCTATATTATATTGGTATAAGCATTATATACATAGTTATAATTATTATACCATATTGAATTATATAGGTACCTAATTGCTAATTATTATTATTATATTACTGTATATATATGGAGAACAATGTAACTCAAACAATGATATTACTTCATCTAATAATTGCTTTTATTGTTATTTATTTCCGATTTTCGACATGCTATATAGTTACAATAAAACCATACGTTTGTTACAAAAGAAGACTTTTTTGTCGTTATGATAAATAGTACCTAATAATAATACGGTCTAGTAGATCAATAATTATTTGCGTTTTGTGTACAACGTCGCAAGACGACCTACTCAGCGCCAGAAAACATGTATTCATATTATGCGTATATTATGTTCTATTGTGGTTTACTATTATATAGTGAAGTGTTACTCCAAAAATTAGAAAGAATAATATAATAATAATAATGACGACACAATGTGCCGTGAGATTTAGTCGTAAACGCAAAAAATAGAAGCAAACAAAAATCTTTCGTCGACATTTTACTGGCATATTACATATATATTATAATAGGTGATATAATTAAATAATAACTAAAAGAGGAATATTATATTCTGACACAGGAAGAAATTCGTTGCATTACTTTAAGAGAAGAGAGGCTTATACGTATCAAATGGTTTGAGAGACTAACCTAATTTGAGATATTAACTGAAGTAAAAAATATTTAAGAAATACAATCATTTTTCACTTGATTATAATATAATTTTCATAAATACTTCAAATATTGGCTGTGTAATCGACTTTACTTAATATGAAAAAGGAACAAAGATAAAATACGTCACCAAATCTTGTATCTTTGTTTTAGTATCGGTACCTAATTTCGTGGACAAATTGGCATCTGCGTGTATCTCGTTTTGTGCATTATAACATTCAACCAAGACGCGACAATCAGCCCATAGCAGATTGGATTTAGCATTTGGTAAAATTTTGAACGTAGTTTAAACTATAATTTATAAAAGTTTTCTGATATATCTAAAAAAATAATCTTTGAAATTTTTGTTAAAATCGATCAAATATTTTTTGAGCCTATAAGCTATACCTACAAACATATTATATAAGGATATTGTCTTCTGTTGTACATTTAAGTAATACAAATAAATTAAATATTATTTCAAGAGTTATTTTATAGCAATGCTTAGTAATTCAGTTAGCCTACACCAATTCGTTTTTTTTTTAATTTTATTTTTACAACCAATGGTGACCATATAATATATAAACTAAACATCTTCGATTTTCCTAAGCTAATACGTAATTCATGTATGAGCCACTTTATAACAAACTTTTAGGTTTGAAAAAACCAAGCTAAGAACACTCTTAATGAATGTATTGATATACTTTTTATTGACTTTGGACCAGAATAGTTTTAAAATTAGAGTGATAAAATAAATAAAATTAGTACCTATTCATAAACATTGAAACATACTTTATGTTAGATATTTCATTTATTTTCAAAATTCAATTACTTATTAAAATTGACAGAAATATTTTTTTTTCAATTTATTTATTATTATTCTTATTACTTTTTATTTTTTTTTTATGGAAACTAATTTTGAATTCTTAAAGAATAGTTTTCAGTTGTTACGATGTGTTATAATATATTTTTTTAAATGACTCGATATTTTATCTCACTATATACTTTTATTATAATATAGTGCAACGAATAACGATCCAACGTACACGCATTACGCAGTAGCAATAGCGAAGTCGTGTGCGCGTTATCGTTTTATCGCATCATATTTTTCCGTGGTGCACAGTGTTTTTACTCTAATAAGCATAATAAAATCATAACGCCATACGGTGTACCTATATGATACAAACAATGATATTATCATGATATAATGTTATAGCGTCGTTTGAAAAAAAAAAATTGTAACGAAAACGGCGAAACACAACGTGTGAAACTGACAAAAAATTCACTGATCTGAAAAAATCTGAACGAGAGACTCATGACGCGTGTTAGCTCATATACATAATATTACATTTTACATATGTACACGGCAAATCCGATTGTACAATAACGCACCGCAGTACACGTATGTACGCTTTATAATAATATACTTATTATAGTTTTATCGACCGTGCGCTGGATTACGACGCGAAAAAATCTCAACACACATTCCAATAGTATATAATATTATTGCGGACACGTTGTTGTTTGATTTCCCCAAAACATGACACGACGAGTCGTATAATGCACTGTATCATGCGAAAAACGAGCCGCCGTTGTATGGTTGCCAGTCTATGTAATTTTCTAAACACACGGGTCGGTCGTTTAAACGGCTGAATGCTGTAAGTATAATATGGGTCGATTCGTCGATTGATTTTGAGAAAGAAAAAAAAATCACGTATTTTGACATATACGTGGAAACGGTACGGTACTGCCGAAAAAGAACAATTCGTACGAAAATTCTTTATCTTTGCCTTGCTTTTATATATATATATATTTGATGTATAGTCGTCTGCCTGTTGCGAATTTTGACTTTATATTGTAATACCATAAACTTATTGTTTTTAATTTATCGCTCCAGCAACGGGTAATAGTAATAAACGACATCGTGTGCGTACCTCCGACAAACGGTATGAATAGGATTTTTTCTGTGTAAATATAAACATCATTATTTGATATTTTAAAACGAAAATAAAACACCGAACCGTTGTATATTATATATTGTAATATTGTGTGTAGTGACTACGCGCGTTACGTCTCGACATTTCCGGTCTAGATCCTGAGTCAACGCGTCGTCATACGGTATAGAAAAACGATCGACGAATATTCACGCGCGGCGGTGACGTGTTTTTTTTCCAATCTCTTAGCACGATATATTGTTGCAAACCTACGCAGAATATTGCGGGAAATGCCGTGGCCGTGGGTCAGCGGACCCTACCCCACCGATGAGAAGATATAGTCACCGACGACATACCGTACAGTAATAGCTGTATTCGATGCACCGATCGAGTGTTTGTGATTTCTCCAGATAGCAAATCGTGTTACACTATAGGCTATGCATATTCATCTCGGCGGCGTAGTCATTGCGCTAGCCAAAAGGACATTGCACAGCGGATCTTAGTTGTGAAGTGATTTGAAAACGCGTCGAAAACAAAAAATAATTCCTGTGCCAAGTGCCTCGACTTGAGCGTGTACGAGGCGATTCGCTTTGATATACGCCACTTTCATAGCTTTTTGTGATTTCCAAAAAAAAAAAAAACCGCGTTCGAGTGCTATATTTAAGTAGTTAATAAGCACCACGTACTCGCGGGGAAATTCAATCTGTATCATCGTGATGCTCAATTTTTTTTTGCATGACAAACTAGATTTGTCACTGTATTATAATATGTATATCGAACAAATTTATATATATTTTTAATGATATTCAAAATTTGTATTACCGACGTAGTGGTTATAAACTTTTTCGAGGAACTGATACCTTCTTTCTTGCAGCTCAACCGAAGTATAAATGAATACCTTTTATTTATTTAAAACAAATATAATATATATAATGCGCATTGACATATTTTTTACAAAATATTGTACTTAGGATTCCAAGAAAAAATTATCTCGGTTCTGTGTATAGAAGTTTTCACGTTGATTATATAATAAAATCAGTCTTTTTTCGTTTAAGCATAATATTGGTGTTACAGTAGCTGTTATTACTCACTATGTTAAATTAACTACCTACTTGAAACAATTTAAGACAGCTGTCCAAAATACAACTGTATCTATAAAATCGTCGTAAATTTTATAGAATCACGATTTAAGTCGAGATAGTCAAAAGGTTAAGACATTTTAGACGTGTATACCCATATACAAAATAGCACACTCGTCGCACTCTAAAAAATAATTTCATAATTATTCCCAGTAAAGTTTTTGTTATTGAAAACATGAACCATTTTGAAGTAAAACACAAAGTAAAAATTAGGAATCTGATTTTCAGTTAATTATTTACTTTTTAAAGTGAATTATTTACTTCAAATTCACTGTTCAATCAAAAAAGGTGTCACTTATCGTAATTTAATTTTAGTGATTGACAACGCATCTGGCATCCCAAATGTTTAAAGATCTATATTTTAAATTATTAAGGTCTGTTGGAATAATGAACCGGCCGAATTCTTATTGTATATTTAAATTACTATCGACCGTTATCAATTGCTTCCATCAAATTATTTATACGATTTTAAATATGTAGCAGTATTTTATTTCTCTCCTTCAAAAAAAAAAAAAAAATGCATTTTGCAATTTATTTAAATTCTGCTAGAAAAAATTTAATAAAACAATAAAATATGTTATATAATATTATTGATGTAATTTATACTGAGTACTTCCCGTGTCTTGTTAATATTTTCTTAGTAAATTCGCATGTTTCATAATATGATAATATTAATAAATAATAGTTTTTTTTTATATTTAATATTTTATAGATGGTATAGTTAGGCCAATGCTTTAATATATATGATAAAGTTACTGAGTAATGTAATATGTTACTGGAAAAATCATATTATGAATTTGAAATGTCTTCTTTAAATTCTCAATGCGATCCGTACTATTGACTTACACAGTTAAATTGAACAAGAATGAATGTAGCGAGTAACATTAATAGTACCTATATTTTATTGCAAGCTGTTTACATAGAAATATTATATTATTATCTTATGAATTAAAATATGTTTGTTTATTTCTAAAGGTGCATATTTGTGTAGGCACTAAAAATCACGTTTAGATTAACTGACGAATTATAACATACAACAGATGTCAGTTACCTGAAATAACAACAATATTAGCAGTTTAAATTATGATTTGCCACTTGAATGTAGTTACTTCGGTAGTTATGTAAAAAATCGTCACGATCAGTTGAGCAGTGCGGGTCAGAATTGTCGACGTCGCGTTAGAGGGTATGTATACATAAAAGGTTATTAATGTCAAAATGGTGGTTTTAAATGACATGGGTTTAAAATAATACGTTCATCGACAACAGCTACATTTAGTGTGTTGTAGCCTGTAGGTAGATAGTGATCTGAGCATAACTACCGATCGAATTTCACTTGTACAGAAAATCGAGAGCCATATGCTTGTCAAATAGCTATACCGCTCCCGGAAGTCGGGTACAACGTGTTTTTCAACAATTGTCAAGTGCAACAAGTGCTAAATCGAATGGCCACTGGCCCAGTGTTTAACACATTTTTAGCACGTAGCCTACAAATCCTTCGCTAGTGTTCAATGCACACAAATGTTATAACAGTCATTTCGAGTTAGTGGAAGCTCTATTTTTAGGTACGATTTTTATTTTTTTAACGGGAAATCGTGTACTTGTCATGATAAATTAAATTTGTGTTATCTTTGTCTGACGAATTGTTATGGTAGGTTATTGATAGCAAAGTTTCAACATGTTTACTACTGTATTAAACTTACCATCACGTCTAAGAGTCGTAAATATTTTGTTTTAATGTTGATATTAAAAATATGTATCTTTTCTTTAGTTCAGTTATTTTTAACTAATCATTCGATGGTAAAATTTGAACTAACCAATCGAATTTATTTATTGAACCATTAATAAAA